>NC_044931.1:9803943-9804877 GCF_003576645.1 Ipomoea triloba | reverse complement strand
AAGAGAATGAATAGTCCACTTTCCCAGCTGTTAGCAGTTACCTATGACATAGAAATTAGGGCATCATTATGATCTATCCAGTGTCTGCATAACCATGATCAAGCAGTGTTTTTACAGAATTACCCTCTCAGTGGAAAATAATATAGTCCGCATCAATTTTCCTTGGCTAGTCTCAAACCCAGTTCGTAGAACAACAGCCAAGCAGCCACCATCAGGGGTCTTCATTTGATGTGTCTACCCATACAGAACCAAAAAGATCAAAATATGAACTGACATAAAACAATTGGATAAAACAAAGTAAAGCTATAAATGACCTTATCTGGTGTGTGTTGCAAAATCTTTGTTCCACCAAAAAGGACGTGAGCTTTGTCTCGTCTAGCTGATAATTTCTCACCAGCTCCTCTACCCATGATTGAAACCTGAAATTAGCATAGGAAACTGTCTTTCACCATGAAAAATAAAAACAAAATAATGCTCTGTACAAAAAACATCCATCTTCCATAGCTCACACTAATGCCCCATGGATAGAATAGAAATTTAAGATGCCAAAGAAAACCCAAAAAAATAAAAAAATAAAAAAAAAAAGCCAACAGCATCTGCTAAAATTAAACAATTCTCCTTTGCATATAAATAATTACATAGTCAGCGTGTTTACAGTTCCTACCTATAAAAACAACATTCCCAATTTCCCATTATTATATGATGTACTCATTACTCACTACACATTGCAAAACTAACTGTATTGATAGAAGCACACATTACAAAATTTTAGCGACTGGAAACCTGATATGGAGAAAACAATAGAAAGTGCAGAGAAAGATCACAAGTATTTTTTTCTATAAAGTTACATGCCAATCCAAGAAACTCTTTCAGAAACTCAAAGCCATTGTACTGAAAATTCCAAATTATTGTGATCCTATCTTCTGTATTATCA
>NC_044931.1:9801882-9802943 GCF_003576645.1 Ipomoea triloba | reverse complement strand
ACAGGGTCTTCTAGGCAATGCAACTACATTTCTATCAAGGGAGCACACGACACCATCTCCGAGTGGCATCAAACTTTAGACTCCTTGTTCCTCAGTCGGATGGGGCATTTTAACAAACACTTGGTCAACCACTTCTCCCGAGCCTCGGCATCCCGGACCAAGGGTGTGGATGTGGCCAATTAGGACTCGTATAGTTCCGATATCTCGCAACCTATACATCCACTAACTTAACCTACTATCCTGGTCGTAAATAGAAGCAAATCAAGATAAACATCAACCACACAAGATATATGAACGGAGAAGATTTACCATTCATTGCCTTGTAGTGGGACTCTTTTGATCTCCTTGAGAGTTATGCATATTTGTGAGGTTGTAGTTTTGATGTTTTGATTTTAGTGGGAGGAGTGGATAGTGATAAAACGGAGAAGAAGTTCCCCGATTGTCGTGTTCTCAAGGATGGAAAATTGGAATCGAATCAAGCGTGTAACATTTTTGATGTTAAGAGACATTAGTTACAAGATTCACTCTAAGCAAAAGAAGTCATGGTGAAGAGTTTGACAAAAGTAAAACAAAAGTAATCAATTAACGAAAGAAAGGAAATGAATGTCCTATCTAGGTCTCAAGTTTGATACTACTACAGGGTCTTATAGGCAATGCAACTACATTCTATCAAGGGAGCACACGACACCATCTCCGAGTGGCATCAAACTTTGGACTCCTTGTTCCTCAGTCGGATGGGGCATTTNATACTACTACAGGGTCTTCTAGGCAATGCAACTACATTTCTATCAAGGGAGCACACGACACCATCTCCGAGTGGCATCAAACTTTGGACTCCTTGTTCCTCAGTCGGATGGGGCATTTTAACAAACACTTGGTCAACCACTTCTCCCGGGCCTCGGCATCCCGGACCAAGGGTGTCCGGACCAACGGTGTGGACTCGTATAGTTCCGATATCTCGCAGCCTATACATCCACTAACTTAACCTACTATCCTGGTCGTAAATAGAAGCAAATCAAGATAAACATCAACCACACAAGATATATGAACGGAAAAGATTT
>NC_044931.1:9800080-9800882 GCF_003576645.1 Ipomoea triloba | reverse complement strand
GAAGCGTGCTTGGGCGAGAGTAGTACTAGGATCGGTGACCCCTTGGGAAGTCCTCGTGTTGCATCCCCCACCCTCTTTTCAATTTTTCTTTTAAACCACTGGACCGCTCGCTAAGGGTACTATCCTTTTAAACTACTAAACGGCTAAGCGAGAGAAGTTGCGCGGAGAGAGAGGGTCAAGTACATTTTGCGCGCAGTACGTGACGGATGCGATCATACCAGCACTAATGCACCGNACCGCTGGACCGCTCGCTAAGGGTACTATCCTTTTAAACCGCTAAACCGCTAAGCGAGAGAAGTTGCGCGGAGAGAGAGGGTCAAGTACATTTTGCGCGCAGTACATGACGGATGCGATCATACCAGCACTAATGCACCGGATCCCATCAGAACTCCGAAGTTAAGCGTGCTTGGGCGAGAGTAGTACTAGGATGGGTGACCCCCTGGGAAGTCCTCGTGTTGCATCCCCCACCCTCTTTTCAATTTTTCTTTTACACCGCTGGACCGCTCGCTAAGGGTACTATCCTTTTAAACCGCTAAACCGCTAAGCGAGAGAAGTTGCGCGGAGAGAGAGGGTCAAATACATTTTGCGCGCAGTACATGACGGATGCGATCATACCAGCACTAATGCATCGGATCCCATCAGAACTCCGAACTTATGCGTGCTTGGGCGAGAGTAGTACTAGGATGGGTGACCCCCTGGGAAGTTCTCGTGTTACATCCCCCACCCTCTTTTCAATTTTTCTTTTACACCGCTGGACCGCTCGCTAAGGGTACTATCCTTTTAAACCGCTAAACCGCTAAGC
>NC_044931.1:9795481-9799080 GCF_003576645.1 Ipomoea triloba | reverse complement strand
TACTCTAGTCCTATCTAGCCATTCATAGAGGACGAGACTCACTAATCAAACCACTAAAAATACAATTTTCACATAATAAATCCTTTAGGGATTTAGACTGAAATTCTATGCATGAATGCTTATATGAATTCAATTTTTAAATCAAGGTTTTGCATTGCTTTTAGTATGAATCTGATTGTGGAAATCGGGAATTACTTGACTCTTATTTGATTAGGGTCCTATTCTGCAAGAGATGTATGGAATTGGAGTTTCAACTATTAGAATAGTGATTCACTATTTCACATTTAAAGGGAAGTTGAAACTGATTATGAACACAATGTGCCTGATTAAATGCCTCACCAGGTCTAATTACTATGAGAATGGGATTAGAACTTTGGTCGTAACCAATGTCCACGAGAGTGGCATTGGCATTGACTCGGTTCCCCCACTTCATCGTTGAGCCATGTTTAGCCAAGAACCTTATAACACTAGAGAAGCATTTGTGCAATGCAATTTCATTTAAATCCTCTTCTTTATCATTGTTTATTCTCAAATCAATTGTTTGTTTTACAATTATATCATGCAAACAAACCAATGAACTCGGTTAGCTTTTAAACACTTGATGATGTTGTGCTTAGCCCCTTGCTACTCTAGTCCTATCTAGCCCTTTCTAAAGGACAACACTCACTAATCAAACCACTAAAAATACAACTTTCAAATAATAAATCCATTAAGGATTTAGATTGAAATTCTATGCATGAATGCTTATCCATTAAGGATTTAGATTGAAATTCTATGCATGAATGCTTATATGAATTGAATTTTTGAATCAAGGTTTTGCATTGCTTTTAGTATGAATCTGATTGTGGAAATCGGGAATTACTTGACTCTTATTTGATTAGGGTCCTATTCTGCAAGAGATGTATGGAATTGGAGTTTCAACTATTAGAATAGTGATTCACTATTTCACATTTAAAGGGAAGTTGAAACTGATTATGAACACAATGTGCCTGATTAAATGCCTCAGCAGGTCTAATTGCTATGAGAATGGGATTAGAACTTTGGTCGTAACCAATGTCCACGAGAGTAGCATTGGCATTGACTCGGTTCCCCCACTTCATCGTTGAGACATGTTTAGCCAAGAACCTTATAACACTAGAGAAGCATTTGTGCATTGCAATTTCATTTAAATCCTCTTCTTTATCATTGTTTATTCTCAAATCAATTGTTTGTTTTACAATTATATCATGCAAACAAACCAATGAACTCGGTTAGCTTTTAAACACTTGATGATGTTGTGCTTAGCCCCTTGCTACTCTAGTCCTATCTAGCCATTCCTAGAGGACGAGACTCACTAATCAAACCACTAAAAATACAACTTTCAAATAATAAATCCATTAGGGATTTAGATTGAAATTCTATGCATGAATGCTTATATGAATTGAATTTTTAAATCAAGGTTTTGCATTGCTTTTAGTATGAATCTGATTGTGGAAATCGGGAATTACTTGACTCTTATTTGATTAGGGCCCTATTATGCAAGAGATGTATGGAATTGGAGTTTCACCTATTAGAATAGTGATTCACTATTTCACATTTAAAGGGAAGTTAAAACTGATTATGAACACAATGTGCCTGATTAAATGCCTCACCAGGTCTAATTGCTATGAGAATGGGATTAGAACTTTGGTCGTAACCAATGTCCACGAGAGTAGCATTGGCATTGACTCGGTTCCCCCACTTCATCGTTGAGACATGTTTAGCCAAGAACCTTATAACACTAGAGAAGCATTTGTGCATTGCAATTTCATTTAAATCCTCTTCTTTATCATTGTTTATTCTCAAATCAATTGTTTGTTTTACAATTATATCATGCAAACAAACCAATGAACTCGGTTAGCTTTTAAACACTTGATGATGTTGTGCTTAGCCCCTTGCTACTCTAGTCCTATCTAGCCATTCATAGAGGACGAGACTCACTAATCAAACCACTAAAAATACAACTTTCAAATAATAAATCCTTTAGGGATTTAGATTGAAATTCTATGCATGAATGCTTATATGAATTCAATTTTTAAATCAAGGTTTTGCATTGCTTTTAGTATGAATCTGATTGTGGAAATCGGGAATTACTTGACTCTTATTTGATTAGGGCCCTATTATGCAAGAGATGTATGGAATTGGAGTTTCACCTATTAGAATAGTGATTCACTATTTCACATTTAAAGGGAAGTTGAAACTGATTATGAACACAATGTGCCTGATTAAATGCCTCACCAGGTCTAATTGCTATGAGAATGGGATTAGAACTTTGGTCGTAACCAATGTCCACGAGAGTGGCATTGGCATTGACTCGGTTCCCCCACTTCATCGTTGAGCCATGTTTAGCCAAGAACCTTATAACACTAGAGAAGCATTTGTGCATTGCAATTTCATTTAAATCCTCTTCTTTATCATTGTTTATTCTCAAATCAATTGTTTGTTTTACAATTATATCATGCAAACAAACCAATGAACTCGGTTAGCTTTTAAACACTTGATGATGTTGTGCTTAGCCCCTTGCTACTCTAGTCCTATCTAGCCATTCATAGAGGACGAGACTCACTAATCAAACCACTAAAAATACAACTTTCAAATAATAAATCCTTTAGGGATTTAGATTGAAATTCTATGCATGAATGCTTATATGAATTGAATTTTTAAATCAAGGTTTTGCATTGCTTTTAGTATGAATCTGATTGTGGAAATAGGGAATTACTTCACACTAATTTGATTAGGGCCCTATTATGCAAGAGCTTTATGGAATTGGAGTTTCACCTATGAGAATAGTGATTCACTATTTAACACTTCAAACTTGCCGTTGAGAAAGGCAAGTTGGAACTGATTATGCACACAATGTGCCTGATTAAATGCCTCACCAGGTCTAATTGCTATGAGAATGGGATTAGAACTTTGGTCGTAACCAATGTCCACGAGAGTGGCATTGGCATTGACTCGGTTCCCCCACTTCATCGTTGAGCCATGTTTAGCCAAGAACCTTATAACACTAGAGAAGCATTTGTGCATTGCAATTTCATTTAAATCCTCTTCTTTATCATTGTTTATTCTCAAATCAATTGTTTGTTTTACAATTATATCATGATGTTGTGCTTAACCCCTTGCTACTCTAGTCCTATCTAGCCCTTCCTAAAGGACAACACTCACTAATAAAACCACTAAAAATACAACTTTCAAATAATAAATCCATTAGGAAACCACTAAAAATACAACTTTCAAATAATAAATCCATTAGGGATTTAGATTGAAATTCTATGCATGAATGCTTATATGAATTGAATTTTTAAATCAAGGTTTTGCATTGGTTTTAGTATGAATCTGATTGTGGAAATAGGGAATTACTTCACACTAATTTGATTAGGGCCCTATTATGCAAGAGCTTTATGGAATTGGAGTTTCACCTATGAGAATAGTGATTCACTATTTAACACTTTAAACTTGCCGATGAGAAAGGCAAGTTGGAACTGATTATGCACACAATGTGCCTGATTAAATGCCTCACCAGGTCTAATTGCTATGAGAATGGGATTAGAACTTTGGTCGTAACCAATGTCCACGAGAGT
>NC_044931.1:9793383-9793521 GCF_003576645.1 Ipomoea triloba | reverse complement strand
GATTAGGGCCCTATTATGCAAGAGCTTTATGGAATTGGAGTTGTCCACGAGAGTGGCATTGGCATTGACTCGGTTCCCCCACTTCATCGTTGAGCCATGTTTAGCGAAGAACCGTATAACACTAGAGAAGCATTTGTG
>NC_044931.1:9791175-9792383 GCF_003576645.1 Ipomoea triloba | reverse complement strand
TCGGTCAACCGTGCCTCCATGAAAAGGGAGTGTGAAAAGAAGTCATAAGGATGGTGTTTTGGTTAGGCCGGAGTCTTGATAATGGAGTCGGCACTCGATCAACCGTGCCTCCCTAAAAAGGGAGTGTGAAAAGAAGTCATTAGGATGGTGTTTTGGTTAGGCCGGAGTACTGCAAATGGAGTCGGCACTCGGTCAACCGTGCCTCCCTGAAAAGGGAGTGTGAAAAGAAGTCATAAGGATGACGTTTTGGTTAGGCCAGAGTCCTGAAAATGGAGTCGGCACTCGGTCAACCGTGCCTCCCTGAAAAGGGAGTGTGAAAAGAAGTCATAAGGATGGTGTTTTGGTTAGGCCGGAGTCTTGATAATGGAGTCGGCACTCGATCAACCGTGCCTCCCTAAAAAGGGAGTGTGAAAAGAAGTCATTAGGATGGTGTTTTGGTTAGGCTGGAGTCCTGAAAATGGAGTCGGCACTCGGTCAACCGTGCCTCCATGAAAAGGGAGTGTGAAAAGAAGTCATAAGGTGGTGTTTTGGTTAGGCCGGAGTCTTGAAAATGGAGTCGGCACTCGGTCAACTGTGCCTCCCTGAAAAGGGAGTGTGAAAAGAAGTAATAAGGATGGCGTTTTGGTTAGGCCGAAGTCCTGAAAATGGAGTCGGCACTCGGTCAACCGTGCTTCCCTGAAAAGGGAGTGTGAAAAGAAGTTATAAAGATGGTGTTTTGGTTAGGCCGGAGTCGTGAAAATGGAGTCGGCACTCGGTCAACCGTGCTTCCCTGAAAAGGGAGTGTGAAAAGAAGTTATAAAGATGGTGTTTTGGTTAGGCCGGAGTCGTGAAAATGGAGTCGGCACTCGGTCAACCGTGCTTCCCTGAAAAGGGAGTGTGAAAAGAAGTTATAAAGATGGTGTTTTGGTTAGGCCGGAGTCTTGAAAATGGAGTCGGCACTCGGTCAACCGTGCCTCCCTGAAAAGGGAGTGTGAAAAGAAGTTATAAAGATGGTGTTTTGGTTAGGCCGGAGTCCTGAAAATGGAGTCGGCACTCGGTCAACCGTGCCTCCCTGAAAAGGGAGTGTGAAAAGAAGTAATAAGGATGGCGTTTTGGTTAGGTCGGAGTCCTAATAATGGAGTCGGCACTCGGTCAACCGTGCCTCCCTGAAAAGGGAGTGTGAAAAGAAGTTATAAAGATGGTGTTTTGGTTAGGCCGGAGTCCTGAAA
>NC_044931.1:9788142-9790175 GCF_003576645.1 Ipomoea triloba | reverse complement strand
ACAACCTTAACAACATCTAAGTATTTAAACTCAGGTTTCTCTTTTCCCCACCTGGGTACTTTTTCTACCTGACATACAAACTTAGACTACACAGGTTAGCACTAAAAACTTTCTAACCGAGAAAATACATCAGGAAACCGATGAAATCCATACTTTTTATCAAGACCCAAATTCAGAAACATACTTTGGCTACAACATCACTGTACCAAACCATAACTTAACCAGAGAAGGACTAGATAAGACTTTTCCTACTGAAATTTCAAATTCTATACTTTCAAAGTTAGAGTTTCAAACTTTTCAAGAAACTTTGTTTTTAGATTCAATTACAGAATCTGTTGGTCAACTTTTTGAAAAACACGAACTAGAACTTAAACTCAAAGAGTTATCCCACTTTGTTATTACTTCAAATCACATATCCGACTTCAGAGGTTTTCTTAGACCCTTTGAGGTAAACGCCACTTACCACCTTGGTAATAACCTCCAAACTTTCAACTTTTAGGGGGGGGTATGCTCCCGCAGGAGTGGAGTATGCCTCTAATAGAGGTTTCGTGAAGGAAAGTCTTAGTCTGTCTCTGGTCCACTGGAGTAATTCCAGTTTCTTTCATCCCAATCATCAGTTTCATGATGATTATTAATAATGGGAAAGTTGAAAGTTTGGAGGTTATTACCAAGGTGGTAAGTGGCGTTTACCTCAAAGGGTCTAAGAAAACCTCTGAAGTCGGATATGTGATTTGAAGTAATAACAAAGTGGGATAACTCTTTGAGTTTAAGTTCTAGTTCGTGTTTTTCAAAAAGTTGACCAACAGATTCTGTAATTGAATCTAAAAACAAAGTTTCTTGAAAAGTT
This sequence comes from Ipomoea triloba, assembly GCF_003576645.1. NCBI lineage: Eukaryota > Viridiplantae > Streptophyta > Magnoliopsida > Solanales > Convolvulaceae > Ipomoea > Ipomoea triloba. The sequence continues at coordinate 9,789,328 of NC_044931.1, read as the reverse complement.
TGAAACTCTAACTTTGAAAGTATAGAATTTGAAATTTCAGTAGGAAAAGTCTTATCTAGTCCTTCTCTGGTTAAGTTATGGTTTGGTACAGTGATGTTGTAGCCAAAGTATGTTTCTGAATTTGGGTCTTGATAAAAAGTATGGATTTCATCGGTTTCCTGATGTATTTTCTCGGTTAGAAAGTTTTTAGTGCTAACCTGTGTAGTCTAAGTTTGTATGTCAGGTAGAAAAAGTACCCAGGTGGGGAAAAGAGAAACCTGAGTTTAAATACTTAGATGTTGTTAAGGTTGTAGACGGAGGGTNACCCTCCGTCTACAACCTTAACAACATCTAAGTATTTAAACTCAGGTTTCTCTTTTCCCCACCTGGGTACTTTTTCTACCTGACATACAAACTTAGACTACACAGGTTAGCACTAAAAACTTTCTAACCGAGAAAATACATCAGGAAACCGATGAAATCCATACTTTTTATCAAGACCCAAATTCAGAAACATACTTTGGCTACAACATCACTGTACCAAACCATAACTTAACCAGAGAAGGACTAGATAAGACTTTTCCTACTGAAATTTCAAATTCTATACTTTCAAAGTTAGAGTTTCAAACTTTTCAAGAAACTTTGTTTTTAGATTCAATTACAGAATCTGTTGGTCAACTTTTTGAAAAACACGAACTAGAACTTAAACTCAAAGAGTTATCCCACTTTGTTATTACTTCAAATCACATATCCGACTTCAGAGGTTTTCTTAGACCCTTTGAGGTAAACGCCACTTACCACCTTGGTAATAACCTCCAAACTTTCAACTTTTAGGGGGGGGTATGCTCCCGCAGGAGTGGAGTATGCCTCTAATAGAGGTTTCGTGAAGGAAAGTCTTAGTCTGTCTCTGGTCCACTGGAGTAATTCCAGTTTCTTTCATCCCAATCATCAGTTTCATGATGATTATTAATAATGGGAAAGTTGAAAGTTTGGAGGTTATTACCAAGGTGGTAAGTGGCGTTTACCTCAAAGGGTCTAAGAAAACCTCTGAAGTCGGATATGTGATTTGAAGTAATAACAAAGTGGATAACTCTTTGAGTTTAAGTTCTAGTTCGTGTTTTTCAAAAAGTTGACCAACAGATTCTGTAATGAATCTAAAAACAAAGTTTCTTGAAAAGTTTGAACTCTAACTTTTGAAGTATAGAAT
>NC_044931.1:9786633-9787142 GCF_003576645.1 Ipomoea triloba | reverse complement strand
TAGAGAGAGAAATATTCTAAACTGATCTAAAACTGAAGTGTGATGGATCCCCTGAAAAATGGCTCAATTCCCCTTTTAAATCTCGCCCAACCGCCAACTTTCCGCGATGGACGCACGGGTGGACGCACGCTGGACGCGCGTCCACTGGGGCGTCCACTGCATTTCTGCTGCACAGACTTCAACTTCAGAGAGCTGCTTGGTGGACGCGTGCTGGACGCGCGCGTCCACGGCGCGTCCACAGCAGATTGCTGTTCTGCTGTGCGAGAATCAGAGAGCGAAAAGTTGGACGCAAGGGTGGACGCATGGTGGACGCACGTTGGACGCGTGTCCACTAGGGCGTCCACTGGGCGTCCACTTGGCGTCCATGGTGTATTTCGCAGTCCAACTTCGACTCGTGAATCCTTCTTCAAATTCTAGCCATTTTCTGCCTTTTTGCCCATCTTTTTACCTACAAAATGATTAACCAAGTGTGGAACGGGGTCCAATGGCAATATGAAGCATTCTAACGC
>NC_044931.1:9785380-9785633 GCF_003576645.1 Ipomoea triloba | reverse complement strand
GCTAAGCGAGAGAAGTTGCGCGGAGAGAGAGGGTCAAGTACATTTTGCGCGCAGTACGTGACGAATGCGATCATACCAGCACTAATGCACCGGATCCAATCAGAACTCCGAAGTCAAGCGTGCTTGGGCGAGAGTAGTACTAGGATGGGTGACCCCCTGGGAAGTCCTCGTGTTGCATCCCCCACCCTCTTTTTAATCTTTCTTTTAAACCGCTGGACCGCTCGCTAAGGGTACTATCCTTTTAAACCGCTAA
>NC_044931.1:9784918-9785172 GCF_003576645.1 Ipomoea triloba | reverse complement strand
CTAAACCGCTAAGCGAGAGAAGTTGCGCGGAGAGAGAGGGTCAAGTACATTTTGCGCGCAGTACGTGACGGATGCGATCATAACAGCACTAATGCACGGGATCCCATTAGAATTCCGAAGTTAAGCGTGCTTGGGTGAGAGTAGTACTAGGATGGACTTCCCCCTGGGAAGTCCTCGTGTTGCATCCCCCACCCTCTTTTTAATCTTTCTTTTAAACCGCTGGACCGCTCGCTAAGGGTACTATCCTTTTAAAC
>NC_044931.1:9783184-9783918 GCF_003576645.1 Ipomoea triloba | reverse complement strand
ATGGAGATTCAAGGCTCCTTCTTTTCTAAACTTTCTTTGCACTCTTCGCCACTAATGAGGGGACAAAAAAAAAACTCCTCAAACTTAAGTTTTTTTTAAAAAAAATAATAGCCAAGGGCGTTTTGGGTAATTTTTTATTTTTTCAAACTTTATGGAGATTCAAGGCTCATTCTTTTCTAAACTTTCTTTGCACTCTTGGCCACTAATGAGGTGCCAAAAAAAAACTCATCAAACTCATGTTTTTTTCATAATAATAACCAAGAGCGTTTTGGGGAATTTTTTAGTTTTCCAAACTTTATGGAGATTCAAGGCTCATTCGTTTATAAACTTTCTTTGCACTGTTGGCCACTAATGAGGAGACGAAAAACTTCTCAAACTTATGTTTTTTTTTAATAATAATACCAAGGGCGTTTTTGGGAATTTTTTATTTTTTCATATTTTATGGAGATTCAAGGCTTATTCTTTTCTAAACTTTCTTTGCACTCTTGGCCACTAATGATGGGCCGAAAAAACTCCTCAAATTTAAGTTTTTTTTTTAAATAATAACCAAGGGCGTTTTGGAGAATTTTTTGTTTTTCCAAACATTATGAAGANATTCAAGGCTCATTCTTTTCTAAACTTTCTTTGAACTCTTGGTCACTAATGAGGGGCCAAAAAAACTCTTCAAACTTATGTTTTTTTTTTAAATAATAACCATGGGCGTTTTGGTGAATTTTTTATTTTTTCAAAATTTA
>NC_044931.1:9762397-9767397 GCF_003576645.1 Ipomoea triloba | reverse complement strand
TCACTCAGAACCAGCTAGCCCAACTGCTTCGAGTATGAATGGGAATTCAGTAGTATCTCCCCTCGGTTCTAACACAGCTAGGGGTAAAAATGTTTTGGATAACGTTATTGCCGAAGTCTTCCATGACAACGCTGGTGCAAAAGCGAAAAAGAAGACCATTCCTAAAAACAATGGGGCACCTAAAACCTTGAATGGTGCCTTGGGTTACAAAGAGGCCCTCATGTCCCCACCCTCGGACAAGGAAACTACAAGCTTTGTGGACAAGCGCCTTGCTAAGAAGTTGACACCTTTGCCGGTGAAGGATAAAACAGCGGCCCGTGGCGGTGGTAGACGGAAACCCACCTCTGTTCTTAAATGATTCTATCCTTTTGGAATGTGAGGGGTCTCAATAAACCCCTCAAAGCTGCCAAGGTGATTAAATTCATTAGGCAGAATGGTATTTCTTTCATGGGTCTTCTTGAAACTAAACTGAAACCGAGGAATCTGAACAAGTTTATGGATAGAAGGCTAATCAATTGGTGTTCCTTTTCTGATTACAACCTTATATATGGAGGTAGAATTATCTTGGTGTGGGATCCTTGCAAAATTCAGTGCAACATCCTTAGTGTTTCTGCACAGGCAGTGCATTGCCATCTTAGGTGCAAAATTTCCAGCAAAGAATTCCTTTGTACAGTGGCTTATGGCCTATATTCAGTGGTTGAACGCAGAGATCTTTGGAACCATCTTTATCATCTTGCCCCATCAATTAATCTGCCCTGGATTGTTGGTGGAGACTTCAATGTTGTGCTCAAACCAGAGGAGAAAGTAGGTGGCTTTACCCCGTCCCGGTATTTCACCCAGGATTTTTCGCAATGCTGTCTGGATCTCAACCTTTCGGATTGCCCTGCGACGGGAGAAATTTGTACTTGGTCTAATGGCAAAGTTAAAGCAAAGCTGGATCGTGTGCTCATTAATCCGGCGTGGCAGAATCTAAATTTGGCGTGCAACACAGAATTTTTGCCTATGGATTGCATTTCAGACCACTGTCCGATTCTTGTTAAATTCTTGGAACGAAACAGAGGAGGCAACAGGCCTTTTAAATTCTTCAATATGTGGATGCTCCATCCTAATTTTCGGAATGTCTTGGAAACAGTTTGGGAAAGACATGTGTCTGGATCTGAGCAGTATACCCTTGCGATCAAACTGAAAGCGTTGAAGAATCCCCTCAGGGAGCTGAATAGGGTTGAATTTGGGCACATATCAGACAGGGCCCGTAAAGCAAATGAGGATTTTCAGATTGCTTTTCACAATCTGGATGTTGTCTGTGCTACCGATGATGACAGAAAACTTGTTTCTGACCTTAGGGAACGAGCCCTATTCCTTGCAGAAGCGGAACGTCAATTTTTCTGTCAAAAGCTCAAGACAAAACACTTGGTGAATGCTGATAAGGGGAGTAAATATTTCCATGATTTAATCCGAAACAAGCACCGCTCTGCCGCCATCACCTCAGTTTGTGCCTTAGATGGCACACCCTCAACTTCTCTTGACCAGGTTGGGGATATCTTTGTTGAGTACTACTCAGATTTGTTTGGTACAGCCCCGGACAGACAACACTGTGATCCAAGGTTTTTTGCAGCTGGTCCACTGATCTCTGATGCTCACTCAAGTATTCTGTTGGCCGACATCTCACCGCTGGAAATTAAAAATGCTCTATTCAATATGGGGGATGAGAAGGCCCCTGGTCCGGATGGTTTTTCTGCTGCGTTCTTTAAAAAGAATTGGGAGCATGTGGGGCACTTAGTTTGTGATGCTGTGACAGAATTCTTCCGATCAGGCAGTCTCTTAAAGCAATGGAATCACACAATCATCTCCGTGATACCTAAGACAAGCCATGCCAGAAACGTTGGGGATTTTCGACCGATTGCTTGCTGCAATGTGTCTTACAAGATTATTACTAAAATCTTGGCAAGCAGACTTAGTTTGATCCTTCCAGATATCATTGATATGGCTCAAGGAGCCTTTGTTCCGGGAAGAAATATGGCAGAAAACATCTTTCTTGCCCAAGAATTGATTAGAGGGTATGGCAGAAAGAGGACATCTCTTCGTTGCATGGTCAAAGTGGATCTCTGCAAGGCTTACGACACAGTGGATTGGAGCTTTCTTGATGAGGTCCTAAGGGGTCTTGGATTCCCTACCAGATTTCGGACTTGGGTTATGGAATGTGTGACCACCACTTCCTTCTCTGTATCTATTAATGGGTGCTTACATGGGCATTTTATTGGCAAAAGGGGCCTAAGGCAAGGAGACCCTATCTCTCCTTTCCTTTTCACAATCTGCTTGGAATACTTCTCAAGAGTCCTCAAGACTAAGGCGACCGGACCTAACTTCTCGTACCACCCGAAATGCAAGGAATTAGCCATTACTCATCTAGCCTTTGCGGATGACCTCATGCTCTTCTCAAGAGGAGATGTACCTTCAGTCTCTACCCTTATGGATGCACTCAAGGAACTCGAGATTTCCTCCGGACTAACTGTTAGTCTCCCAAAATCCAACATTTTTACTGCAGGAGTGCATGATGGCAGATTGGATTTCTTGAACCTTCCCGCTGGCAGCCTTCCAGTGCGGTACTTAGGGATCCCACTTGACAACCAGAGGCTCAAAGTTGCATGCTTTTCTCCGCTGATTGACTCCATTGCCCAGCGTATTTCTGACTGGAAGGGCACCACCCTATCGTATGCAGGGAGGTTGGAACTTATCAAAGCAATTATTCAAGGCACCGTTGGGTTTTGGATACAAACTTTCCCACTACCGGCCACTGTCATCGACCATATCGTCTCCTTGTGTCGAAAGTTCTTATGGGGAGGAAAACATGCTCCAATATCATGGGACACCATTTGCTTACCCAAGAGAGAAGGAGGCCTTGGCATTCATAACTTTAAAACTTGGAATAATGCCTTCCTTGCAAAAATTCTGTGGGACATACACAGCCGTAAGGATTCTCTTTGGATTAAGTGGGTGCATTGCCACTACCTACGTGGGACGGAAATCTGGAATTGGACACCCATGAAAAATGATTCCACTTTGATGAAAGGTCTTGCTTCAACTCGGGACCTAATTTGTGCTAAAGCAGGAAGTATGGCAAATGCTATTGCAAAATTGAATTCTTGGTGCATTGAGGGGAAACTGTTAGTCCACAAGATCTATGAGTTTATCCGCTTGAAGGGTCAATCACATGCCTGTTGGAGAAACATTTGGAAAAACTATATTCCCCCCAAATTCTCTTTCATTGCTTGGCTGGCCATCCATGAGCGCCTGGCAACCCGGGACAGATTCCACTACATCGACTTGGATAACAATTGCTCTCTCTGTGTGGGAGCATTGGAGTCCACTAACCATTTATTCTTTACTTGTCCTTTCTCTTTACAGATTTGGTCCGGTGTTTCCCAGCGAATTGGATTCCCCCGCAAAACAAGAACAATTCGTGGTGCCCTTAGATGGATCAAGAAGACACATGTGGGGAATCGAGTGCTCTCAAAAGGTATAAATCTTGCTCTCTTATGCACTATACATCATATTTGGAAAATCAGAAATGCTGTGCTTCATGAGGAGGATCGTACTGATCCAATTGCTGCTGTTAGGATTATTGTACGTGAGGTATATCGGATTCTTTTTTCCGTTTACCCCACACACTTTAATCTCCTTTCAGTTAGCAATCTCAACGTTGATATCAGCGGTTAAATGATATCCTTCCCCGATGGTCCGCAATCGGGTTTGGTCTTTGTTTTGCGGTTCCTTCCCTGGTTGGGATGACAGTGGAGGCTGCCCCTTCCCTATGCACCCGGCAGTGGGATTGTATGTGTTTTTCCGGGTTTCGCTGCCTACTTGCTCAAATGTAGGGATGGTAGTATGCTCTACCCCAGCCACTAAGTGCCTGGCTTATGGTTGGTTCCTTAACCCTTCTACACCCAGGCCAGCCCACTTCTTTCTAACCATGGGCTTTTGCCTATCCATTCTCTGCACCGCACCCCCCCCTATCTCCATTTCATTTCATGATCCTTTCCCAATCTGTTGCCACCTTTTCTTCCCACTTTCCCCCACCATCACATATGTGCTATGTTTTCTACCGCTTTCCGCCTTTGTGTCCTTGCCCTATACACTGGCCAACTTGTTGATAAGTTGGGATGGTAGTACTCTACCCCGTACATGCTGGCGGAGTGCAGCATGCTAGCCCGGCTGACGGTGATCCGGTAAAGAGTTATTTCAAATCCGTTTATGGCTGCCCACTTGCCCAAAGTGGGGAAGGCAGTTCAGACTGTCCCTGTCCAAGTCTACCCGGGGACTTGGATTGGAGCAACCGGGGCAGGTACTTTGTGGATTTTCATGCTTTTATGCTGGGCTGATGGTCTCAAGTATTCCCAATGCCAGCAATCTCCTCTGGCTTATCCTACTTTGTTCTTACACGATAGATGTTTGCCTGATGGTTTTTCATCCATATTGTGCACAAGATGGTTTGCGACCTGGGTTTTACCAGAACCTTTTGGTCAGAGTGGAGGAAGCTATATTCTACACCTTCTCAGGATATAGAGCTTCCCATGGATTGATGTATGCTACGCTTATGAGAAGATCGCATTAGGACGAGCTTCCAACTCCGATTCTGCTGTGAGTTTAGGCCTCCATCCCAGTGCTGCTTTCTTGATCTTGCTCATAGCTGCTTGTACTTTTAGTTTTCATGCTTTGATGCTTTTTATCATTTCCGTAGATTTATGTATGGGTATGCCTGGCTTGCCTTGCTACCATTTATGTTTTAGTAGACTTTCCGTTTTGACGGACCGCTACCATTTATGTTTTAGTAGACTTTCCGTTTTGACGGACCGGGGTATGCCCCGTGTACTTGTATATTCTTCTGGGTATATATTTACATTTACCCGACGATATTCCTTGGCGCGTTCCGCGCCGGGGGTTCGTTAGTCGCCCGAGGCATGGGCCCGGACGAGGAGATTGAATAACAAACGCGTTCTCTG
>NC_044931.1:9760787-9761397 GCF_003576645.1 Ipomoea triloba | reverse complement strand
AAGTTTTTTTTCTAATAGTAAACAAGGGCGTTTTGGGGAAAAATTATATTTTTAGAAACTTTAAGAATCCTCAAAGATCATTCTTTTCTAAACTTTATTTGCCTACTTGGGTAGTAATGAGGGCCGAAAAGGCTCCTCAAACTGAAGTTTTTTTTTTTAAAAGTAACCAAGGGCGTTGTGGGAAAAAAATTTTATTTTTATAAACTTTAAAGATTCTCAAAGATCATTCTTTTCAAAACTTTCTTTTCCCACATGGGCAGTTATAAAGGGCCGAAAAGGCTTTTCAAACTTAACTTTTTTTTTTAATAGTAACCAAGGGCGTTTTGGGGAAAAATTTTTATTTTTATAAACTTTAAGGATTCTAAAGGCTCATTGTTTTTGTAAACTTTCTTTGCCACTTGGGCCGTAATGAGGGCCGAAAAGGCTACTCAATCTTAAGTTTTTTTTTTTNTTTTTTTTTTTAAAGTAACCAAGGACGTTTTGGAAAAAAAAATTATTTTTAAAAACTTTAAAGATCCTCAAGCATCATTCTTTTCTAAATTTCTTTGCCCACTTGGGCAGTAATGAGAGGCCGAAAAGGCTCCACAAACTTAAATTTTTTTTAATAGTA
>NC_044931.1:9758860-9759787 GCF_003576645.1 Ipomoea triloba | reverse complement strand
TATATATATATATATATATATATATATATATATATATATATATATATATATATATATATATATAGGATCGCGTTCAAGTGCGTACTGGTCGTCCAGGAGAGAACTGTGGACGAATCACAGCGCGCCACGTGTCCGGAATACAGTTGCACATAACGTTATAACTAGGTGCATGTAATGTTATAACTAGGTGCACACATGTGCATAAATGTTAACAAGGTAAATTACTTGCACCTGTAAGTGAAAATAAGTGTACTCGTGCAAGTAAAATGTATTACAAGTGCAAATAAATTGTACAATGAGTATCAATACTAAGTGCACCTAATGTTATAACTAGATGCACATAGGTTGCACCCAGGTGCATGAATGTTAACAAAGTAAATTACTTGGACAAGTGCAAGTAAAATGTATTGCAGATGCAAGTAAAATGTATAACAGGTGCAAGTAAATTGTACACTAAGCATCAATACTAAGTACACCTAATGTTATAACTAGGTGCACCTAATGTTATAACTTGGTGCACCTAATGCTATAATTAGGTGCACCTCGGGTGCACCAGGTGCATGAATATTAACAAGGTAAATTACTTGCATTTGTAAGTGAAAATATGTGCGAAAATAGGTGCATGAATATTAACAAGGTAAATTACTCGCACTTGTAAGTGAAAATATGTGCGAAAATAGGTGCACGTGTAAGTGAAACTAGGTGCACTTTTAAGTGAAACTAGATGCACTTGTAAGTGCACTTGTAAGTGAAACTAGGTGCACCAAAGTTCTAGTTATTTACGAAAATGTCACCGCGTCATTTTTTTTAAAATTGCATCTGATTCGTTGATCTGGACACATGGACGGCTGTGATTTGTCCGCAGTTCTCTCCTGAACGAGAGTACTCACGAGAGTGCAACCCTATATATATATATATATATATATA
>NC_044931.1:9757231-9757860 GCF_003576645.1 Ipomoea triloba | reverse complement strand
ATGGTATCTTTATTAATGATTAAAATATTCAAATCAATTTTATTATGTCTTGGAAGATATGTGGCAATTTTACATTTCATGGTTGCGTACAACTGACTACATATAAAACCTAATATTTAATAGTTGATTAGCTAACTTAACAAAATCACTAACTCAACAAGCTACCTTTATTTGAAATTCTAACCAATGGACACTTTAACTCAGTTACATAAATATTCAGCACATAAACATTTAATTCTGTTGGCACTATTGAGCACATCAACATTTTAGTAAATCTATTTAATTGTTAAGTCACATACCTTAGCTGAAGTGGAAACTGAAATAGTGAGCATGCATCTGCTATGGTATTTTTACTCGGCCTGCATAGATAATTAAAAAGAGTATAATGTCACAATAATCTCTATTTAATAGATATTGTATTAAACTTGGCTAAGATTACGCCAAAGAACAATTTTGAAAAAGTTTGTTTTCATCTTTACTGCTATTTAGTAATGTTTGCTCCTATTTTCTTCTCTTTTTGTTTTTTTTTTTAAAGGTTTTTACATTTTCCATGTGCATATATCCTGTGGGTCACCCAAATAGGAAGGTGAACATATGCAAACTCTCTGGATGATGAGAGAAGAAATCAA
>NC_044931.1:9755601-9756231 GCF_003576645.1 Ipomoea triloba | reverse complement strand
ATCATCTCTTTGGCGAGATATCGCAAAGAGATGTAGCCCACTACCCACATCTCCCGCTCTCAATCTGAGAAGATGAGATCCGGAGGGAACTTGTAGATAAAGTGTTTGACAAAATTCCCCAACCGACTGAGGATTGGGAGCTTGAGTGTGACGCCACTCAGGACAATGTTCCAAACTCCTTCAATCATAACTCAACGGAAATCAATACTCTACTTTACGCCTCGAACCAATCTCCACGATACTCTAGCCCCCATCCGCTTTTATTTACATTTATTTACTTTAAATCTTATCAATCTTTGCACCCTCACTACTTCCTTTCACCAATATCTAAATGTTCAACTTTCATGTTAACCAAACAACTCAAGATAGGAAACCCGTATATTCTCCAATTTGCCATCCGCGAGAGACACGACATCGGGGAGTTCATGACTCTTCGTTTTAACACCCTTCACATCCAACTCACACTTAACCACAACATCAAAATGGCGCCGTTGCCGGGGATGGCAAACGGTGAATTTAAAGTTTTAATATCTTGAATCATTTGTATAACTTGTTTACTTCATTCTCTTTTGCTTTGTCTTATTGCTATTTACACTTTCGCACCCAACTGTACACCACTTGCGCTAATCT
>NC_044931.1:9753579-9754601 GCF_003576645.1 Ipomoea triloba | reverse complement strand
CAAAAGAAAATACATAAGAAAATCAACTGCTAAGAAACCTTATCTTAATAAAGACAAACATGTTACTAAATACAATCCAAACAAAAACTACAAGAAATTAGAATTCCAAACTTTCCAAGAAACCTTATGTCTAGATTCAATTACAGAATCTACTGGTCAACTTTTTGAAAAACACGAACTAGAACTTAAACTCAAAGAATTATCCCACTTTGTAATTACTTCAAATCACATATCAGACTTCAGAGGTTTCCTTAGACCTTTTGAGGTAAACGCCACTTACCACCTTGGTAACAAACTCCAAATTTTCAACTTTCCCACTTATAATAATCATCATGAGACTGATGATTGGGATAGGAGACACTGGAATTATTCCAGTGGACCAGAGACAGACTAAAACTTTCTTCAATTAACCTTTACTAAAGGCATACTCCACTCCTGCGGGAGCATACCACCCCCCCCTTTACTTGGTATCAGAGCTTATTACGATTTCTGAGACAAAAACTTTAATGGAATATACTTATTTTGATACTTTACTGTCATGAAAAGACAATATAGAGAAGTTATAAGACAACTTAAGATATATAGACCTCTTGTTGAAGAAAATCCAAACTTTAGCAAGAAAAATCTTTATGATAGACACTGTTATTACGCTTACAAACATTTACTTAAAGAAAAAACTTATTTTGAAAGACTTTTTGCAAAAATAACTCATTAATATGGATACTCCTAGGTATTCTGGAAACACTTTTCTTGTAAATATCAAGCATGCCAAGGCAAGCCTTGATTATTTATATAGACAACTTAGAAATTTTGAACTTGAGATACAAGACCCAATTGCTTTTAGACAACACCCTTACCAAAAGGCTTTGGTAAGATCTATAAGAGCTACTAGAAGCCTTATAACTGAATTTACAGATTGATAAGGCTTTCTTATGAACTTTTTCGAAAGAAAATCAAACTTGAAACTTTACCACAAATATTTTACTTCTCAAATGAAACAACACAAACAAGTTCTGAAAAAC
>NC_044931.1:9749588-9752579 GCF_003576645.1 Ipomoea triloba | reverse complement strand
TATATATATATATATATATATATATATATATATATATATATATATATATATATATATATATATATATATATATATATTGTTTTTGTATTATTGTATATATGTCAACAAGTACATTTTATTGTATTTTTGAAGAAAAAATGAAGTATTTAAGTAAAACTTTTTAGTTTATATATAATTATAGAAAACAAAGTTTTACTTAAATAATTATGGGAAACTAAAATATTGAGATATTTGTGTGATATTGAGTTAGGAGTTACACAAAAATTGAAAATTTTATATCAAATGTGTCAAAAATAATATTTAATAAATTAAATGTGAAAATGACTTAATAAACTTGGAGCTATTCTCTCAAAAAAAAAAAAACTTGGAGCTATAAATGAAAACAATTCAATATTTTTATCTACACAAATAGAATGGAGGTAGTCATTAATAAAAATTATTATTATTATTATTATTATTATTATTATTATTTTGAGTAATGAGGGACAAGTCATTATTATTGATTCAGGGCCATAAGGTTTTTCAAAAATCATTTTAAAGTTTTAAATTTATAAAAAAGAAGAATTAAAATTGATGAGAGGTCTCTAATAAATAAGACCTTTTTTTTTTCAAAAAGTAATATTACTTTATAAATGGTATATAGTCAATAGTTAATATATATTTTGTCCAAATTTGGCCAAATTAATTGTTGCATTTACCGCACACTTAATAATCATCTTTATTAAACAAACAATTAATAAAATTGTAAAATATTCTTTGTTACATAAATTTAGGAACAATAATTCTTTTTTATTATATACATATTTTTTTTAATGAAATGTTATTTTTAATTTTGTATTATGATTTTATGCTTTGTGAAGCAAAGTTTCCGTGAGAGTAACGCAAAAGAATTAGTACAAAAAAGCAGAACATTAATGGGACATGGTAGATACAGCTTGAAAGTTGGAGATTTGTGTTAGAAGCACCTGGACAGCCGACACCTGGTCTTTTTAATGTTCCAAACACCCTTTCAACTCCTTGCATTTCAATTCTTTGCCACACAAAATTTTTGGAGTAAATATCATTCCTATTTAGCATTTTTCTTTCCTTGAATTCACAATTATACAATTAATGATGGATATATTACAAATGAGCCCCGGACAAATCAATTCGATAGAGCGAACCCGACTGAACTTTGACCTAAGGCCAAGTCCTGAGCTTGGCGCTTCGGAAGTCCCACGCCAAATACACCTCGGAGGTTTCACGTCGAGCTTTGAGCTCGGCACATTGAGGAGGTCCAAGGCCAAGCTCCGAGCCCGACGCCTCGAAGAGGTCCAAGGCTGAACTCTTAGACTCGGCTTCCATGGTTTCATGGACGGTTGTAGTGCGCATAGTGGATGCGTTAAAACCGGTCAAGGAGGTTCAAACTATCCGTCATTTTCTCGCGGGAACAGTTAGGTGCGGCCTAGTATAAAAAACTCCCCTTTGTCTTATTAGGGGATCACCATTCAATCTTTTTGTAATAACCTTACACAACACATTAATACAAACTTTATCTCTATGATTAACAAGTTATTGTCTTTTCCATTCTATTACCTTTATCTTTATTTTCTATTATTTATCGTTTAATTATTGGGTTATTCGAGTCGACCACCTGTGTCAATATAATCCATCAATTAGAATTTGTCAAATACTCATAAATAAATAGGGTCTAAAATATAGAGACTCTACCGTATATATAATTATCTTTTGATGACAGATAAATTTCCTAACTTCATTATTGAAGAATTTCACACCTTATTCATCAAAGAGTGATGCTATTCCCTTTATGATTTCAGCTCCTAATATTCAATTTTTTACGGACAATATGCGGTTGGCTCTATTTGTATTTCATTAATAAATAATTTGTTTTTTTAATGTGGGGTGGGGCAATTTATATCATGGACTATGGTCCACATAAAATTATAGATCCTGGGTCAAAATGACGAGGTACAAAATGCATACTCGTAAGGAATAGAATTTCATAATGCAAGACATAAAAAATTACAATACAATACACATACACATCACACATGTTATATATTTACTTATTTTTCAAATCTAATTTATCTACAGAATTTATGTTCATAGGCACACAATTTTACAATACAAGACACATAAATTTATAATATAAGACACAATTACTAATTTGTTTAGGTACAAAATTCATATTCTTAAGATACAAAATTTTATAAAACAAGACACTAAAACTCACAACATAATACACATATACATGTACCAAGATCTACAGTGCATTGTAAACCTCGTCGATGGTATGTATAAGGATTGGTGGGGTGGGGTGGGAGTGGGATGGGATGGGATGGGATGGTATAGTTTTCGTGACTTCATCAAGTCACTACATTTTTGTTTCAAAGTTAATATAATATTGCAGTCTTTTACAACAATGTTTCTTTCTAAACTTGAAAAAAGTAAGACATTTGGTCCTATCAATTAATATAAAAATAGAGGAAAAAAGTAATATGTGATTAAAAACAAGTACTCTGTCAAAGACTTTGTGGTCAAGCGGTAGTTGTGGCCCTCTCAAATGAGAGGTTACAGGTTCAATTCCTAGTATACTACATTCTAATAGAGTCAATAGTATTCAAATAAAAAAAACCCAATTCTCCTTTAATGTATATTTGTGAAATGCCCTACTGTGTAGTTGTTATGCTATGGACACGGGTCATGTTCACAATTTAGAACTCTATGTTCATAATTTTAAAATTCTATGCTCACAATTTTAGAACTTTATATTCATAATTACAGAATTCTATATTCACAATTTCATAACTCTACTAATAATATTAGATACTCCCTCTGTCCCATTTTACCTGTCTTGTTTACTATTCATTGGTCAAACCAACTCTTTCTTCATCGCTTATTTTCTTTAGTAATTTTTAATTATTTTTAAATTTGATTTTTTGTGTTTAATAGTACTTTTAATGTAGTTTTTAAATATATAAATTTTATATA
>NC_044931.1:9747981-9748588 GCF_003576645.1 Ipomoea triloba | reverse complement strand
TACATTATTGCATCATATTCATTAATTTAATTACTTGTCGGTTAGTTATTGCAAGATCTTGAGGTACACTTATATTTTGATATTCAGTAAGTATAACATGATATATAGTGAAGATGATATTGCCCTTCACTATATATCATATTCTTCCTTCAACACGTTGATATTCTCTGGACAAATAACTGTTGGAAAAAAATTAGCATAAAATGGCATTTTACAGGCAATATTGTGGTACAAATATATGTGGGGTCCACTTTCGATTTGGGTCGGGTCAAAGTAGCTTCGTGTTCTTCGTAGTTAGACGAAAAGATTGATATATTGTACGCTCAAAACTGATAATGGGTGAATGAGAAATAGGTTCTCAAAGTTGACCCATTTGAGTTAGAAAAATATAGAAAAAACCTTTCAAGTAACTTTTGTCCCATATTGGTTTGAGAAGTGGTTTGCACCACTACTTATACAAGATTTTTCTAAGGCTTATTGAATTGTATAGCATAGAGGATCTCTCTCGCGCGCGCAAGGGGGGGGGGGGGCAAATGAAATCCCAAAATGAACTTAAAAAGGCTTGACTCGTGCGTCGACACCTGCATGCACGAATGTCGTTCAGAAA
>NC_044931.1:9746586-9746981 GCF_003576645.1 Ipomoea triloba | reverse complement strand
TACGAGTCAAAGGTGGGTGATGTGTTCCCCACGTGTTACTTAAAGATGGGTGATGTGTTCCCCACGTGATAATTAAGGATGGGTGATGTGTTCCCCACGTGTTACTTAAAGATGGGTGATGTGTTCCCCAGGTACGAATTAAAGGTGGGTGATGTGTTCCCCACGGGTGAATTTAAGTTGGGAGCTGTGTACTTCACGGGCAAGGTGTGAGAGCTAACCGTAAGATGTCCTAACATTAGAGGTGGGAGTTGTGTACCCCACGGGTGAATTAATGAACGTGTTATATGTTTGAATTACCGAGGATAAGTGAAACTGCTTGTTGTTAGAATGTTTGCAGGTCGATTGCGATTGATGGGTAATGTTATCTTGCCTTGCTATTACTGAAACCTATTTTT
>NC_044931.1:9745879-9746432 GCF_003576645.1 Ipomoea triloba | reverse complement strand
GGATTATTTCCATATGTACATATCTGGATATTGATATGGTTATTTGAGGTTGTAAGTTTAGCCTTAGCGTTTAGGTATAGGAAAGATACCTAAGCGTGGAGGTAACACCCAGTTTTCTGCTGATTAGACGCTTCCGCAATGTATTATATTTTAAGGATTTTGTAATAAATCCAAGATGTGAAAATTGGGGTGTTACAAANGGAAGGATTATTTCCATATGTACATATCTGGATATTGATATGGTTATTTGAGGTTGTAAGTTTAGCCTTAGCGTTTAGGTATAGGAAAGATACCTAAGCGTGGAGGTAACACCCAGTTTTCTGCTGATTAGACGCTTCCGCAATGTATTATATTTTAAGGATTTTGTAATAAATCCAAGATGTGAAAATTGGGGTGTTACAAACACACATATATATATACACACATAAGTGCACACACTTTAGGCTGTGTGCATCTGCATAGTAAACTGTGTGCACTCACGTTGTCGCACATTGTCTCACGGGAAGGTGTTGTCTCATTTGATTGTAAATATATATATATATATATATATATA
>NC_044931.1:9744296-9744879 GCF_003576645.1 Ipomoea triloba | reverse complement strand
TCATTCAATATTCTTTGATACTTTGTGACAATGACGCGAATGAGTAAATGCTACATATTCCATTGATTAAAGACTTGTCAATACTTCTAATTTGACCACCCTAGATGCCGACATAACCCGGGGTAACCCCAACAATCTTTTACTTTAACAACCACAAAACAACAGTAAATCAAATGGCGTCGTCGCTAGGGAGGGCAAACGGTTGATATTGACTTGTGTTTTATCTTTGGAATATTCGCAATGTTTTGACTTTAATTCACTTGTTGTTTTTACTTTGTTTGTACTAACCTCCCTAAAACAACTACTTTTTGTTCGTGTTGGAAACTTTGATTCTTTCAACATTTTTGTAGGGTCAATGCAAACGAGGGCTAGGGCCAACCAAGACCTACTCCCTCTCAATCTTGAAATAAACCGAGCCACAAGGAGAAAGACAAAAAGAAAGGCCAACCCTAGGGAGATCCTAGTAGACCGCGAGGAAAATGGTAATTCCTAAACCTCCCGAGAATAACCACCTTTGTAATGCAATTTTTCATTAACCATAAACACACTATGATGCATCATGGCTCACTAGAAATTCATTTCA
>NC_044931.1:9742740-9743296 GCF_003576645.1 Ipomoea triloba | reverse complement strand
CCAAAGCACAAGGCAAGATGAGGAATTACACAGATAAGAAAAGCGGTGGAGCACAACACGAGAAAGATTGAGGAGCTCCAAGCACAATTGGCTAACCAATTCCATCCACCATCATATGGAGGCCAATGAAGGAATCCGCCACTCCAAGACCAAAGGAAGGAAGATATTTGAAGAAAGAAAAAACAATGATTGAATGATGTCTGTTTGAGATATGTACCACTAAAACATTAGGTGTCCTAAGCGTGGGGTTCCGACAAACATTTCTTTATTTTTCAAGCAACTTACCTCTATATGTAGGAAATGGGAAGAACCAAAGAGCAAGCCAAGAAAAGGAATTATGAGGAAACAAGCACTAGCCGAACAAGAGCTAGAGCACAACAACCACCTCCACCACCACAAGTTTATCATAATGCAAGAGGAACAAGGGTCCTCCGAGGCTTAACTCATGAACAACTGGCGCTTGTGGATGTGTATAGGTCAAAGAATTTAATTGGAAGGAAATACTTTGATCTGAGTGTGCTAAAAGAATTCTGTTGAGAAGACAGGGTAAATCGGT
>NC_044931.1:9740407-9741740 GCF_003576645.1 Ipomoea triloba | reverse complement strand
CATGCACTTTACCGCATTTTTTAGGAAATGGGAAGAACCAAAGAGCAATCCCTGAAAAGGAATTATGAGGAAGCTAGCACAAGCCGAACAATGGCAAGAGCAGAACCACCCCCTCCACCACCCGAAGTTGAACCTAATTAAATAGAAACAAGGGTCCTCCGAGGCTTAACTCATGAACAATTGCCGCTTGTGGATGTGTACAAGTCAGAGAATTTTATTGGAGGGAAATACTTTGATCCGAGTGTGCAAAGGGAATTAGGGTTTGAAGACATGGTAAATCTATTGCTAAGACACCCGCATTGGAGCAAAGTATTCGAGTGGAGAGGACCGACATATACTCCGGTTACCTATTAGTTTATTGCTTCAGATGTGTCCCAATAAAACATTAGGTTCCGTATACGTGGAATTCAGACTTACATTTCCTTATTTTACATGCACTTACCGCTTTTATTAGGAAATGGGAAGAAGCAAAGAACAAGCCTTGAAAAGAAATTATAAGGAAGCAAGCACAAGCCGAACAAGGGTAAGAGCAGAACCACCACCTCCACGACCACTAGTTGAACCTAATGTAAGACGAACAATGGTCCTCCGAGACATAACTCATGAACAATTGGCGCTTGTGGATGTGTATAAGTCAGAGAATTTAATTGGGGGAAATACTTTGATCCGAGTGTGCTAAGGGAATTTGGGTTTGAAGACATTGTAAATCGGTTGCTAAGACACCCGCAATGGAGTAAAGTATTCAAATGGAGAGGACCGAGATATACTGCGGTTACCTATGAGTTTCTTGCTTGAGATGTGTCCCACTAAAACATTAGGTTCCCTATGCGTGGAGTTCAGAGTTACATTTCCTTGTTTTCATGCACTTCACCGCTTTTTTTAGGAAATGGGAAGAACCAAAGAGTAAGCCTTGAAAAGGAATTATGAGGAAGCAAGCACAAGCCGAACAATGGCAAGAGCAGACCACCCCCTCCACCACCCCAAGTTGAACCTAATTAAATAGAAACAAGGGTCCTCCGAGGCTTAACTCATGAACAATTGCCGCTTGTGGATGTGTACAAGTCAGAGAATTTTATTGGAGGGAAAATACTTTGATCCGAGTGTGCTAAGGGAATTAGGGTTTGAGACATGGTAAATCTGTTGCTAAGACACCCACATTGGAGCAAAGTATTCGAATGGAGAGGACCGACATATACTCCGGTTACCTATGAGTTTCTTGTTTGAGATGTGTCCCACTAAAACATTATGTTCCCTATGCGTGGAGTTCAGACTTAAATTTCCGTATTTTTCATGCACTTTACCGCATTTTTTAGGAAATGGGAAGAACCAAAGA
>NC_044931.1:9739961-9740237 GCF_003576645.1 Ipomoea triloba | reverse complement strand
CATTGGAGCAAAGTATTCGAATGGAGAGGACCGACATATACTCCGGTTACCTATGAGTTTCTTGTTTGAGATGTGTCCCACTAAAACATTAGGTTCCCTATGCGTGGAGTTCAGACTTAAATTTCCGTATTTTTCATGCACTTTACCGCTTTTTTAGGAAATGGGAAGAACCAAAGAGCAAGCCTTGAAAAGGAATTATGAGGAAGCAAGCACAAGCCGAACAATGGCAAGAGCAGACCACCCCCTCCACCACCCCAAGTTGAACCTAATTAAATA
>NC_044931.1:9737600-9738961 GCF_003576645.1 Ipomoea triloba | reverse complement strand
TGTCACAGTTGAATGTAACAGACTCCAATCTGACCACAAGCTATCGTTGAATCAACTTTGATGTAGAGCAGCTTTGGTCACCTTCTGGATGTATGACGTTTTAGCTTTGTAACTCTCTTCGAACACTAAGATGTGTTCTCTCGCTGTATTGAATATCAGGATGATATTCCAAGTTAAGCACTTTGCACTGGAACGTTTTTATCAGACACCTCTTGTTAACCTCTTGACCTCTTTTTCACAACCCCTTGTTTTTCACTGCTTCTTTTCTTTGTGTCTTTACGTCCTTATATATGAGAGTAGAGGAATAATTCCGTTGGAGGGAAAATTATTCCGTTTGAAATTTGTCTCCCATGCTGATCATGGGTCTTGCATATTTTCAGCATATTTCATGGAGTGGTGATCTTGTAACTTGAACCTCTTTGTCTTGTAGTGAATGTTCCATAGTTCACTTTTCTTGAGTCCATGCTCCACTTTCGTCTTTTGGTAAAAGTTACTCTTTTTATATTCCCATTATTCCTTGTTTGTAGGGAATCAGACCACTTCAGCATTGGTGCACCTTTTGACCGTTTGTGGTGGAGGTCTGACGTGTCATCCACTTCCGTCCATCATGAAACCTCCCGCTCAGCACCTCTTCAATATTTTATCTCCATGATATTCTTCTTCTCCAAACTTAGAGTATTTTATCTGCACATGTTGACTAACATTCAGCCTCTTGGAGAAGTGCCGGTTTATCGAGACCATAAAAGATGTCTCGACCACTTGATGTTTCAATCCCATGTATCGAGAGGTCTATCTCTCGAATATTCTTTACGTCTCGAACTTGATAGGTATATTGAGAGGTCCTTACCTCTCGAACTTGGCTTGTGTCTCGAGACTTAGTTGATGTCTCGTAGACCCTTATTCCTCCAGAGTTGTCTCGTGCCTGCTTCTGATCTATCTGTTTGCTTACAACACGAAAACTTCTAAGTTGTTCAAACAAGTTTACCTTAAGCTTAAATATTTCCCGAGTTGAGCTCAAATTACCCGGTTGTATTTTCGCTCTTAGTTTANGTTGACTAACATTCAGCCTCTTGGAGAAGTGCCGGTTTATCGTGACCATAAAAGATGTCTCGACCACTTGATGTTTCAATCCCATGTATCGAGAGGTCTATCTCTCGAATATTCTTTACGTCTCGAACTTGATAGGTATATATCTCTCGAATATTCTTTACGTCTCGAACTTGATAGGTATATATCTCTCGAATATTCTTTACGTCTCGAACTTGATAGGTATATTGAGAGGTCCTTACCTCTCGAACTTGGCTTGTGTCTCGAGACTTAGTTGATGTCTCGTAGACCCTTATTCCTCCAGAGTTGTCTCG
>NC_044931.1:9731053-9736600 GCF_003576645.1 Ipomoea triloba | reverse complement strand
ATAAGGATGGCGTTTTGGTTAGGCCGGAGTCCTGAAAATGGAGTCGGTACTCGGTCAACCGTGCCTCCCTGAAAAGTAAGTGTGAAAAGAAGTTATAAGGATGGTGTTTTGGTTAGACCGGAGTCCTGATAATGGAGTCGGCACTCGGTCAACCGTGCCTCCCTGAAAAGGGAGTGTGAAAAGAAGTCATAAGGATGGCGTTTTGGTTAGGCCGGAGTCCTGAAAATGGAGTCGGTACTCGGTCAACCGTGCCTCCCTGAAAAGGGAGTGTGAAAAGAAGTCATAAGGATGGCGTTTTGGTTAGGCCGGAGTCCTGAAAATGGAGTCGGTACTCGGTCAACCGTGCCTCCCTGAAAAGGGAGTGTGAAAAGAAGTTATAAGGATGGTGTTTTGGTTAGGCCGGAGTCCTGATAATGGAGTCGGCACTCGGTCAACCGTGCCTCCCTGAAAAGGGAGTGTGAAAAGAAGTTATAAGGATGGTGTTTTGGTTAGACCGGAGTCCTGAAAATGGATTCGGCACTCGGTCAACCGTGCCTCCCTGAAAAGGGAGTGTGAAAAGAAGTTATAAGGATGGTGTTTTGGTTAGGCCGGAGTCCTGAAAATGGAGTCGGCACTCGGTCAACCGTGCCTCCCTGAAAAGGGAGTGTGAAAAGAAGTCATAAGGATGGTGGTTTGGTTAGGCCGGAGTCCTGAAAATGGAGTCGCTACTCGGTCAACCGTGCCTCCCTGAAAAGGGAGTGGGAAAAGAAGTTATAAGGATGGTGTTTTGGTTAGCCCGGAGTCCTGAAAATGGAGTCGGCACTCGGTCACCCGTGCCTCCCTGAAAAGGGAGTGTGAAAAGAAGTGATAAGGATGGTGGTTTGGTTAGGCCGGAGTCCTGAAAATGGAGTCGCTACTCGGTCAACCGTGCCTCCCTGAAAAGGGAGTGGGAAAAGAAGTTATAAGGATGGTGTTTTGGTTAGCCCGGAGTCCTGAAAATGGAGTCGGCACTCGGTCACCCGTGCCTCCCTGAAAAGGGAGTGTGAAAAGAAGTGATAAGGATGGTGGTTTGGTTAGGCCGGAGTCCTGAAAATGGAGTCGCTACTCGGTCAACCGTGCCTCCCTGAAAAGGGAGTGGGAAAAGAAGTTATAAGGATGGTGTTTTGGTTAGCCCGGAGTCCTGAAAATGGAGTCGGCACTCGGTCACCCGTGCCTCCCTGAAAAGGGAGTGTGAAAAGAAGTGATAAGGATGGTGGTTTGGTTAGGCCGGAGTCCTGAAAATGGAGTCGCTACTCGGTCAACCGTGCCTCCCTGAAAAGGGAGTGGGAAAAGAAGTTATAAGGATGGTGTTTTGGTTAGCCCGGAGTCCTGAAAATGGAGTCGGCACTCGGTCACCCGTGCCTCCCTGAAAAGGGAGTGTGAAAAGAAGTGATAAGGATGGTGGTTTGGTTAGGCCGGAGTCCTGAAAATGGAGTCGCTACTCGGTCAACCGTGCCTCCCTGAAAAGGGAGTGGGAAAAGAAGTTATAAGGATGGTGTTTTGGTTAGCCCGGAGTCCTGAAAATGGAGTCGGCACTCGGTCACCCGTGCCTCCCTGAAAAGGGAGTGTGAAAAGAAGTGATAAGGATGGTGGTTTGGTTAGGCCGGAGTCCTGAAAATGGAGTCGCTACTCGGTCAACCGTGCCTCCCTGAAAAGGGAGTGGGAAAAGAAGTTATAAGGATGGTGTTTTGGTTAGCCCGGAGTCCTGAAAATGGAGTCGGCACTCGGTCACCCGTGCCTCCCTGAAAAGGGAGTGTGAAAAGAAGTGATAAGGATGGTGGTTTGGTTAGGCCGGAGTCCTGAAAATGGAGTCGCTACTCGGTCAACCGTGCCTCCCTGAAAAGGGAGTGGGAAAAGAAGTTATAAGGATGGTGTTTTGGTTAGCCCGGAGTCCTGAAAATGGAGTCGGCACTCGGTCACCCGTGCCTCCCTGAAAAGGGAGTGTGAAAAGAAGTGATAAGGATGGTGGTTTGGTTAGGCCGGAGTCCTGAAAATGGAGTCGCTACTCGGTCAACCGTGCCTCCCTGAAAAGGGAGTGGGAAAAGAAGTTATAAGGATGGTGTTTTGGTTAGCCCGGAGTCCTGAAAATGGAGTCGGCACTCGGTCACCCGTGCCTCCCTGAAAAGGGAGTGTGAAAAGAAGTGATAAGGATGGTGGTTTGGTTAGGCCGGAGTCCTGAAAATGGAGTCGCTACTCGGTCAACCGTGCCTCCCTGAAAAGGGAGTGGGAAAAGAAGTTATAAGGATGGTGTTTTGGTTAGCCCGGAGTCCTGAAAATGGAGTCGGCACTCGGTCACCCGTGCCTCCCTGAAAAGGGAGTGTGAAAAGAAGTGATAAGGATGGTGGTTTGGTTAGGCCGGAGTCCTGAAAATGGAGTCGCTACTCGGTCAACCGTGCCTCCCTGAAAAGGGAGTGGGAAAAGAAGTTATAAGGATGGTGTTTTGGTTAGCCCGGAGTCCTGAAAATGGAGTCGGCACTCGGTCACCCGTGCCTCCCTGAAAAGGGAGTGTGAAAAGAAGTGATAAGGATGGTGGTTTGGTTAGGCCGGAGTCCTGAAAATGGAGTCGCTACTCGGTCAACCGTGCCTCCCTGAAAAGGGAGTGGGAAAAGAAGTTATAAGGATGGTGTTTTGGTTAGCCCGGAGTCCTGAAAATGGAGTCGGCACTCGGTCACCCGTGCCTCCCTGAAAAGGGAGTGTGAAAAGAAGTGATAAGGATGGTGGTTTGGTTAGGCCGGAGTCCTGAAAATGGAGTCGCTACTCGGTCAACCGTGCCTCCCTGAAAAGGGAGTGGGAAAAGAAGTTATAAGGATGGTGTTTTGGTTAGCCCGGAGTCCTGAAAATGGAGTCGGCACTCGGTCACCCGTGCCTCCCTGAAAAGGGAGTGTGAAAAGAAGTGATAAGGATGGTGGTTTGGTTAGGCCGGAGTCCTGAAAATGGAGTCGCTACTCGGTCAACCGTGCCTCCCTGAAAAGGGAGTGGGAAAAGAAGTTATAAGGATGGTGTTTTGGTTAGCCCGGAGTCCTGAAAATGGAGTCGGCACTCGGTCACCCGTGCCTCCCTGAAAAGGGAGTGTGAAAAGAAGTGATAAGGATGGTGGTTTGGTTAGGCCGGAGTCCTGAAAATGGAGTCGCTACTCGGTCAACCGTGCCTCCCTGAAAAGGGAGTGGGAAAAGAAGTTATAAGGATGGTGTTTTGGTTAGACCGGAGTCCTGAAAATGGAGTCGGCACTCGGTCAACCGTGCCTCCCTGAAAACGGAGTGTGAAAAGAAGTTATAAGGATGGTGTTTTTGTTAGGCCGGAGTCCTGAAAATGGAGTCGGCACTCGGTCAACCGTGCCTCCCTGAAAAGGCAATGTGAAAAGGAGTAATAAGGATGGCGTTTTGGTTAGGCCGGAGTCCTGAAAATGGAGTCGGCACTTGGTCAACCGTGCCTCCCTGAAAAGAGAGTGTAAAAAGAAGTTATAAGGATTGTGTTTTGGTTAGGCCGGAGTCCTGAAAATGGAGTCGGCACTCGGTCAACCGTGCCTCCCTGAAAAGGGAGTGTGAAAAGAAGTTATAAGGATGGTGTTTTGGTTAGGCCGGAGTCCTGAAAATGGAGTCGGCACTCGGTCAACCGTGCCTCCCTGAAAAGGGAGTGTGAAAAGAAGTCATAAGGATGGTGTTTGGGTTAGGCCGGAGTCCTGAAAATGGAGTCGGCACTCGGTTAACCGTGCCTCCCTGAAAAGGGAGTGTGAAAAGAAGTTATAAGGATGGTGTTTTGGTTAGGCCGGAGTCCTGATAATGGAGTCGGCACTCGGTCAACCGTGCCTCCCAGAAAAGGGAGGGTGAAAAGAAGTTATAAGGATGGTGTTTTGGTTAGGCCGGAGTCCTGATAATGGAGTCGGCACTCGGTCAACCGTGCCTCCCAGAAAAGGGAGGGTGAAAAGAAGTTATAAGGATGGTGTTTTGGTTAGGCCGGAGTCCTGATAATGGAGTCGGCACTCGGTCAACCGTGCCTCCCAGAAAAGGGAGGGTGAAAAGAAGTTATAAGGATGGTGTTTTGGTTAGGCCGGAGTCCTGATAATGGAGTCGGCACTCGGTCAACCGTGCCTCCCAGAAAAGGGAGGGTGAAAAGAAGTTATAAGGATGGTGTTTTGGTTAGGCCGGAGTCCTGATAATGGAGTCGGCACTCGGTCAACCGTGCCTCCCAGAAAAGGGAGGGTGAAAAGAAGTTATAAGGATGGTGTTTTGGTTAGGCCGGAGTCCTGATAATGGAGTCGGCACTCGGTCAACCGTGCCTCCCAGAAAAGGGAGGGTGAAAAGAAGTTATAAGGATGGTGTTTTGGTTAGGCCGGAGTCCTGATAATGGAGTCGGCACTCGGTCAACCGTGCCTCCCAGAAAAGGGAGGGTGAAAAGAAGTTATAAGGATGGTGTTTTGGTTAGGCCGGAGTCCTGATAATGGAGTCGGCACTCGGTCAACCGTGCCTCCCTGAAAAGGGAGTGTGAAAAGAAGTCATAAGGATGGTGTTTTGGTTAGGCCGGAGTCCTGAAAATGGAGTCGCTACTCGGTCAACCGTGCCTCCATGAAAAGGGAGTGTGAAAAGAAGTTATAAGGATGGTGTTTTGGTTAGGCTGGAGTCCTGATAATGGAGTCGGCACTCGGTCAACCGTGCCTCCCTGAAAAGGGAGTGTGAAAAGAAGTCATAAGGATGGCGTTTTGGTTAGGCCGGAGTCCTGAAAATAGAGTCGGCACTCGGTCAACCGTGCCTCCCAGAAAAGGGAGTGTGAAAAGAAGTCATAAGGATGGCGTTTTGGTTAGGCCGGAGTCCTGAAAATAGAGTCGGCACTCGGTCAACCGTGCCTCCCAGAAAAGGGAGTGTGAAAAGAAGTCATAAGGATGGCGTTTTGGTTAGGCCGGAGTCCTGAAAATGGAGTCGGCACTCGGTCAACCGTGCCTCCCAGAAAAGGGAGTGTGAAAAGAAGTTATAAGGATGGTGTTTTTGTTAGGCCGGAGTCCTGAAAATGGAGTCGGCACTCGGTCAACCGTGCCTCCCTGAAAAGGCAGTGTGAAAAGGAGTAATAAGGATCGCGTTTTGGTTAGGCCGGAGTCCTGAAAATGGAGTCGGCACTTGGTCAACCGTGCCTCCCTGAAAAGGGAGTGTGAAAAGGAGTAATAAGGATCGCGTTTTGGTTAGGCCGGAGTCCTGTAAATGGAGTCGGCACCCGGTCAACCGTGCCTCCCTGAAAAGGCAGTGTGAAAAGGAGTAATAAGGATCGCGTTTTGGTTAGGCCGGAGTCCTGTAAATGGAGTCGGCACCCGGTCAACCGTGCCTCCCTGAAAAGGCAGTGTGAAAAGGAGTAATAAGGATCGCGTTTTGGTTAGGCCGGAGTCCTGTAAATGGAGTCGGCACCCGGTCAACCGTGCCTCCCTGAAAAGGCAGTGTGAAAAGGAGTAATAAGGATCGCGTTTTGGTTAGGCCGGAGTCCTGAAAATGGAGTCGGCACTTGGTCAACCGTGCCTCCCTGAAAAGGGAGTGTAAAAAGAAGTTA
>NC_044931.1:9730270-9730615 GCF_003576645.1 Ipomoea triloba | reverse complement strand
ATAAGGATGGTGTTTTGGTTAGGCCGGAGTCCTGAAAATGGAGTCAGCACTCGGTCAACCGTGCCTCCCTGAAAAGACAGTGTGAAAAGAAGTTATAAGGATGGTGTTTTGGTTAAGCCGGAGTCCTGAAAATGGAGGTCGGCACTCGGTCAACCGTGCCTCCCTGAAAAGGGAGTGTGAAAAGAAGTCATAAGGATGGTGTTTTGGTTAGGCCGGAGTCCTGAAAATGGAGTCGGCACTCGGTCAATCGTGCCTCCCTGAAAAGGGAGTGTAAAAAGAAGTTATAAGGATGGTGTTTTGGTTAGGCCGGAGTCCTGAAAATGGAGTCGGCACTCGGTCAACCGT
>NC_044931.1:9727897-9729270 GCF_003576645.1 Ipomoea triloba | reverse complement strand
ATTGATTCTCTTCTTCCTCGGTGTATAAGCAGATGAGCCCCCTCTCATCCTCTGAGCTGCTGCTGCTTTCACTGGAGCTCGACGTCTCGGACTCCTCCTTTCTCCTGGAGTTCCTGCCTTTACCAATCAACATCCTGCGCAGATGTTTCTTTGTATCTCCCTTGAAGCCACTTTGTGCTGGCTTCTCTTTAGGTTCCTCCTTTCTCCTGGAGTTCCTACATTCTAGGCCTTGATACTTGCTTACCTTAGGGTAAGGACAGTCAGCCTTGAAGTGCCCCGGTCTCCTGCAGTTGTAGCATAGACCTTGATCTTCTTCCTCCATTCCTCTGGATGTGTATTTCTCATTTTTCCTTCTTGAGGAGGAAGGTGAACTTGTATTGCTTTCCGGTGTCTTCTTCATGAACTTCCTGAATTTTCTTATGAAGAAAGCAAACTGTTCGTCAGATAAAAAATCAGTGGGATTAGGATCTGACCTTGAGGAGGTGGTTGGTTGGTCCGCAACCAGTGCCACATTCCGTCTGTCCACCACGTCCTCATCTCTTGGAAACATCTCAAATTCGAAGGCTTTGAGATCTCTGAATAGTTGGTCGGTTGTGGTGTTCTTCAAATCCCTGTGATCACGCATTGTGATCACCTTCATTTCCCACTCCTTGGTAAGGCCTCGTAAGACCTTCAGGTTTAGCTCCTTTTGTGGAATCTCCTTCTCGAGATCACTGATCTCTATTGATAGCTTCATGAAACGAGATTCCATGCTGTCGATGCTCTCCCCTGGCTTCATCTTGAAGTCCTCGAACTTCTTCATGGCCACGGTGAGCTTGTTCTCCTTCTCCTGTTCGTCACCTTCACCAATCAACATCAAAGTATCCCATACCTCTTTCGCCGTTTTGCACTTTCTTACTTTTGGAAAGATGGTTTCGTCTATAGCTCTGAAGAGAATATCCTTGGCAATGTTGTCCAAGTTGTTTCTCTTCCTATCATCACTTGTCCATTCTTCCCTAGGTTTGGGGACATACTTCGGTGTTTCTCTGGTTTGCTCAGCAGTCGTGTTTACCATCATGACCTTGACTGGTCCAGATGTTATAACTTCGGCCATCTCATCATGNCAAGTTGTTTCTCTTCCTATCATCACTTGTCCATTCTTCCCTAGGTTTGGGGACATACTTTGGTGTATCTCTGGTTTGCTCAGCAGTCGTGTTTACCATCATGATCTTGACTGGTCCAGATGTTATAACTTCGGCCATCTCATCATGGAGGGCTGATAGATACGCAAGCATGAGTGTTTTCCAGTCATCGAACCTGCTAAGATCAAAGAGAAGATGTCTCGACAACATGCTATCCATATTAGAAGAATTATCTCGTGCTTTGAAAACTTT
>NC_044931.1:9726220-9726897 GCF_003576645.1 Ipomoea triloba | reverse complement strand
TATGTATATTAGTGAGGTTGTAGTTTTGATGTTTTGGTTTTAGTGAAAGGTGTGGATAGTGATAAAACGGAGAAGAAGTTCCCCGATTGTCGTGTTCCCAAGGATGGAAAATTGGAACCGAATCAAGCGTGTAACATTTTTGATGTTAAGAGACATTAGTTACAAGATTCACTCTAAGCAAAAGAAGTCATGGTGAAGAGTTTGACAAAAGTAAAACAAAAGTAATCAATTAACGAAAGAAAGGAAATGAATGTCCTATCTAGGTCTCAAGTTTGATACTACTACAGGGTCTTCTAGGCAATGCAACTACATTTCTATCAAGGGAGCACACGACACCATCTCCGAGTGGCATCAAACTTTGGACTCCTTGTTCCTCAGTCAGATGGGGCATTTTAACAAACACTTGGTCAACCACTTTTCCCGGGCCTCTGCATCCCGGACCAACGGTGTGGATGTGGCCAATTAGGACTCGTATAGTTCCGATATCTCGCAACCTATACATCCACTAACTTTACCTACTATCCTGGTCGTAAATAGAAGCAAATCAAGATAAACATCAACCACACAAGATATATGAACGGAGAAGATTTGCCATTCATTGCCTTGTAGTGGGACTCTTTTGATCTCCTTGAGAGTTATGTATATTAGTGAGGTTGTAGTTTTGATGTTTTGATTTT
>NC_044931.1:9724742-9724945 GCF_003576645.1 Ipomoea triloba | reverse complement strand
CAAAAGAAGTCATGGTGAAGAGTTTGACAAAAGTAAAACAAAAGTAATCAATTAACGAAAGAAAGGAAATGAATGTCCTATCTAGGTCTCAAGTTTGATACTACTTCAGGGTCTTCTAGGCAATGCAACTACATTTCTATCAAGGGAGCACACGACACCATCTCCGAGTGGCATCAAACTTTGGACTCCTTGTTCCTCAGTCG
>NC_044931.1:9721253-9721607 GCF_003576645.1 Ipomoea triloba | reverse complement strand
ATTACACATATGTATATATGCATTCAACATAACATTTTCCACATTTATGCATACTCACATAAAGTACACATACCATATATATATATATATATATATATAATACAACCTTTATTTAAGTATACATATATACTCATATATGTACATATATATATAGTTTAAACATACACACATCACACGTGTATATATATACATAATACACACACAACTATATATACTACACGTACATACATATGTTTCATATACATAATACACTCATATATATATTTATTCTTCTCACTAACCACATATATAATTGTGGGTTATACATACCATATACTATACACAAAATGTGACATTTTACCCTATATATATATA
>NC_044931.1:9720874-9721101 GCF_003576645.1 Ipomoea triloba | reverse complement strand
TATATATATATATATACAATAATTCACTTACAACACACCAATATACACACCATACTTTATAATTATCTATATATATACTACACTACACGTATCTACACTACATATATATATATATATCACCTATATAAATATATATATATATATATATATATATATATATATATACTATTCTACACGTACCCATAATATGTACATAATACATATTAATATATATATATACTTTACAC
>NC_044931.1:9719625-9719874 GCF_003576645.1 Ipomoea triloba | reverse complement strand
TAAGGAAGAAGGATTTGGCTTTTATATCGTGTGGATTCGGGTTGGATATATGGGTAGGGTTGAGAGCTTGACCCAAGGAAGGATACCGGTTTTCTTTTAAAGAAGTAAAAGGTCAGAAATACCCCTAGTAACGGTCAGCGTATATGAAAAATAAGGGTATTTTTGGTAATTTAACAGAGCGGTTTTAGGTTCGGGATAGTGGGGTATTAAAGAATAGTAACTATATGAGCATGCTCCCACTTATCACGA
>NC_044931.1:9719201-9719494 GCF_003576645.1 Ipomoea triloba | reverse complement strand
TTAAGGATCTTCCCCCTGAGTGATTGATCCCTAAACCTCCTTATTCCTCCGTCTTGATCTGGTTAAGGATCTTCCCCCTGAGTGATTGATCCCTAACCCTCCTTATTCCTCCGTTCAGAGATATCAGTTTGTTATCTTTCGAAGTGACCTCTCGAACTACCCTTCTTCGAGACATAACGTATATAGACAAACTGACCGGGTGACCTCTCGAACTACCTTTCGAACACAGATTGCGAGAGAAACAAGTTTGATTCATCTAAAAGATATCACTTGGAACATATCCTTAAGTTCAT
>NC_044931.1:9717534-9718201 GCF_003576645.1 Ipomoea triloba | reverse complement strand
GAACCTAAACATCCTAAGTTCAATACACACGAGAGGTTGAAAAGATTTGCAAAATCTTATACAAGTCTATTCACCCCCCCCCCTCTAGACTTGTACCACATCCCCTTGGGACCAACAATTGGTATCAGAGCAAGTTCTCTGATCGATATAAACCTTTGTTTATATTGCCTAGAGATCCTTCTTTGAAAAATCCTTTAAAAGTTTTCAAAGCACGAGATAATTCTTCTAAAATGGATAGCATGTTGTCGAGACATCTTCTCTTTGATCTTAGCAGGTTCGATGACTGGAAAACACGCATGCTTGCGTATCTATCAGCCCTCCATGATGAGATGGCCGAAGTAATAACATCTGGACCAGTCAAGATCATGATGATAAACACGACTGCTGAGCAAACCAGAGATACACCAAAGTATGTCCCCAAACCTAGGGAAGAATGGACAAGTGATGATAGGAAGAGAAACAACTTGGACAACATTGCCAAGGACATTCTCTTCAGAGCTATAGACGAAACCATCTTTCCAAAAGTAAGAAAGTGCAAAACGGCAAAAGAGGTATGGGATACTTTGATGATGATTGGTGAAGGTGACGAACAGGAGAAGGAGAACAAGCTCACCGTGGCCATGAAG
Source organism: Ipomoea triloba (assembly GCF_003576645.1). Classification (NCBI taxonomy): domain Eukaryota; kingdom Viridiplantae; phylum Streptophyta; class Magnoliopsida; order Solanales; family Convolvulaceae; genus Ipomoea; species Ipomoea triloba. The sequence continues at coordinate 9,717,575 of NC_044931.1, read as the reverse complement.
AAGTTCGAGGACTTCAAGATGAAGCCAGGGGAGAGCATCGA
>NC_044931.1:9714744-9716534 GCF_003576645.1 Ipomoea triloba | reverse complement strand
CAACTGGCTGATATTTTTACTAAACCGTTATCTAGTTTACGTTTTGAGTTTCTTCGTAGCAAGCTCAATGTTACTCCACCTTGTGCTTGAGGGGGAGCATTAGGACTTATATGTTTGTGTTATACTAGGACTCTAGTATAGCAGTCTTATGTTATCTTTGTAACTATTCTCTGAACGATTCACGTCAGATTAATCAATCCTCATTATTATAACTAAAGTTATGTGTAATTTTGTATTTGAAAAAATCTTTAGAACAAAAAAAGAAATGTTTTCCAAATCTTTTGATAAATTAGACAAATGGAAAAACAATGTTCCAAATGAAAAACAGTGTCAAATAACACATTTAGCTATTTTCTACGGATTTTTTTATTAAAAAAAAAATCTTTTCCAAAAAGTAAACGCACCAAAATAATTATTTGTGTTCAATTTTCCTTTACCAATAATATTTGAATCGGATTTGGATATATTTAGCATTGATTTAATTTCATTAATGGGTAAAGGAGCTTATAGTAAGTACAAAAAGGACAGCAATTAGCTTAACTGGCACCAGTCAGATAAGCATATGATTGCGAGAATAATTTCGCGTTCGCGACCCAGCCTGCCAAATTAACAACCCCACCAAAATTCAAATTCAACAAAAATAATAATTCACAAAATGGGCTCACTTAAGACAACCACAACTATGTGATTTTTGAGAAAGTAAAACTTACATGAAAGAGAGAAGAAGAAGTAAGGTCTCCATGTAAAACATTGATTTTTATCAGAATTATAGGACTCACAAAAAAAAAACATCTCTGATTGCGAAAAACAAATATATCTCCTGGTTGCGTGAACCGCAATCACAACGCTCAGTTAGGCACGTGCAGTGCACGTTAATGAAGTTTCTTTTTTCTTGGTTTATATAATTCAAGATATAACTAGATGAAGTCGATAAATCTGGGTTATCAAAAAAATAAATCTGAAAATGGCAATTCTGCAATAACACAAAAAATCCAAGCCCTATTTGAGAAACAGAACCTCCAAAGATTCCATCCCCTTGCCGATCGGAATTCTGTCAAAATCACCAAGAGAGGCTCCCATACCAGACAAAACCACTTTTTCTCCACTCATTTTTCTTCATTTTCCTTTTTCCTCCCCGGAAAAGGTGACCTGTTATTCTATTTCGTTTTTATTTATTTTTTCTGGATTGCAATCTCTCTCTCTCTCTCTCCCTCTCTTTCTTTCTCTGTCCGTTTTTCATTAATTTTGGACAGCGCTTTTCAGTGTTTCGTGAGTTTCATCTCTATCTCTCTTTCCGGGTTGATGTCTGTTGACTGATCAAGCTTCTTCCGGAACTGGAAAATCCGAAATTTTCGAGCTCTGATAGATTGTCAGGTAATAGTTTGATCACGCTTCGCTGTTCAATTCGATGTCTTGAGCTTGGTTGCTGCGCATGATTTGATGCTGAGTTTAGTTGATCACTTGTAATCTGTTTGTTTTCTTCTGATCTTTTTTTCATTTATTTTGTTGTGATTCACGTGAAGGATGTTTATATGGTGGAGCTTGAGTTTGAAGCTCGTTCAGTTCTTCTGTGATGCGATTTTTAGTTTTTCTATTTTCCTAGTCTTGTAGTATTTCTTCTGGATTCGTTGGATTAAGGGAAAAATCACGTTATTCTTTTAATTATTTTTATTATTTTTAAAAATTTTAAATTATTTATTTATTTATTTATTTTTGTGGTTTAACTTACTCCTGTATTGGTGTTTTCATTTCTCCCCTTTCTTTTCCTTTTCCGTTTTTTTTTTTTTTTT
>NC_044931.1:9713596-9713744 GCF_003576645.1 Ipomoea triloba | reverse complement strand
ACTCAAAGGCAGGCAGACTGCAGGACACATAAGGATCCGAAGATAGAAATGAGACTTAGGTTATCTCAACCTAACTCACTCAAAGGCTGTCAGACTGTCGGACTCATAAGGATCCGAAGATCGAAATGAGACTTAGGTTATCTCAACC
>NC_044931.1:9713193-9713418 GCF_003576645.1 Ipomoea triloba | reverse complement strand
AATGAGACTTAGGTTATCTCAACCTAACTCACTCAAAGGCAGACAGACTGCCGGACTCATAAGGATCCTAAGATCGAAATGAGACTTAGGTTATCTCAACCTAACTCACTCAAAGGCATGCAGACTGACGAACTCATAAGGATCCGAAGATCGAAATGAGACTTAGGTTATCTCAACCTAACTCACTCAAATGCAGACAGACTGCCGGACTCATAAGGATCCGAA
>NC_044931.1:9711986-9712193 GCF_003576645.1 Ipomoea triloba | reverse complement strand
GGAAGATCCTTAAACTCATGTGGAAGACAATTCACCTTCGAGAGGTGAATCCGATAAGTTCAATGAATAAATGAGGGAAACGGCTAACTTTGGATATCAATGCTAGCCACGTGGTTATCGGTTACTGACGGTTTTCCGTACTTAAGGGCATTATCTTGGTTAATGGGAGCATGCCTGTATAAACATCTCATTATATCCCACTATCCA
>NC_044931.1:9711562-9711769 GCF_003576645.1 Ipomoea triloba | reverse complement strand
CGGATTCAAGCTAAAACCGTTTACCCAAAATCCCCAAATCCTAAACGCAGTACACATTCCCTCCAAAACATCTAACCTTCATCAATGGCGTCCGAATCCTCTACATCAATCTCATCTTCCGACGCATATCAGAGGGAGTTGCTACACATTCGCTCTCAGATCAAACAAGTCAAGGCGGGGAGCATCCTTGACAGAAACGGCTTCATC
>NC_044931.1:9710218-9710562 GCF_003576645.1 Ipomoea triloba | reverse complement strand
CCTAAGTCTCATTTCGATCTTCGGATCCTTATGATTCCGGCAGTCTACATGCCTTTGAGTGAGTTAGGTTGAGATAACCTAAGTCTCATTTCGATCTACAGATCCTTATGTGTCCGGCAGTCTGTCTGCCTTTGAGTGAGTTAGGTTGAGATAACCTAAGTCTCATTTCAATCTTCGGATCCTTATGAGTCCGGCAGTCTGTCTGCCTTTGAGTGAGTTAGGTTGAGATAACCTAAGTCTCATTTCGATCCTCGGATCCTTATGAGTCCGGCAGTCTGTCTGCCTTTGAATGAGTTAGGTTGAGATAACCTAAGTCTCATTTCGATCCTCGGATCCTTATGAGT
>NC_044931.1:9709492-9709812 GCF_003576645.1 Ipomoea triloba | reverse complement strand
ATAACCTAAGTCTCATTTCGATCCTCGGATCCTTATGATTCCGGCAGTCTGTCTGCCTTTGAGTGAGTTAGGTTGAGATAACCTAAGTCTCATTTCGATCCTCGGATCCTTATGATTCCGGCAGTCTGTCTGCCTTTGAGTGAGTTAGGTTGAGATAACCTAAGTCTCATTTCGATCCTCGGATCCTTATGATTCCGGCAGTCTGTCTGCCTTTGAGTGAGTTAGGTTGAGATAACCTAAGTCTCATTTCGATCTTCGGATCCTTATGATTCCGGCAGTCTGCATGCATTTGAGTGAGTTAGGTTGAGATAACCTAAGTC
>NC_044931.1:9708347-9708492 GCF_003576645.1 Ipomoea triloba | reverse complement strand
GAAAGAGGTCATAAGTTTGGTGTTTTGGTTAGGCGGAGTCCTGAAAATGGAGTCGGCACTCGGTCAACCGTTCCTCCATAAAAAGGGAGTGTGAGAAATAAGTAATAAGGTTGGTGTTTTGGTTAGGCCGGAGTCCTAAAAATGG
>NC_044931.1:9707087-9708118 GCF_003576645.1 Ipomoea triloba | reverse complement strand
AGAAAGAAGTCATAAGGTTGGTGTTTTGGTTAGGCCGGAGTCCTGAAAATGGAGTTTGCACTCGGTCAACCGTGCATCCCTGAAAAGGGAGTTTGAGAAAGAAGTCATAAGGTTGGTGTTTTGGTTAGGTCGGAGTCCTAACAATGGATTCGGCACTCGATCAGCCGTGCCTCCCTGAAAAGAGAGTGCGAGAAAGAGGTCATAAGTTTGGTGTTTTGGTTAGGCGGAGTCCTGAAAATGGAGTCGGCACTCGGTCAACCGTGCCTCCCTGAAAAGGGAGTGCGAGAAAGAAGTCATAAGGTTGGTGTTTTGGTTAGGCCAGAGTCCTGAAAATGGTGTCGGCACTCGGTCAACCACGCCTCCCTGAAAAGGGAGTGCGAGAAAGAAGTCATAAGGTTGGTGTTTTGGTTAGGCCAGAGTCCTGAAAATGGTGTCGGCACTCGGTCAACCACGCCTCCCTGAAAAGGGAGTGCGAGAAAGAAGTCATAAGGTTGGTGTTTTGGTTAGGCCGGAGTCCTGAAAATGGTATCGGTACTCGGTCAACCGTGCCTACCTGAAAAGGGAGTGCTAGAAAGAAGTCATAAGGTTGGTGTTTTGGTTAGGCCGGAGTCCTGAAAATGGAGTTTGCACTCGGTCAACCGTGCATCCCTGAAAAGGGAGTTTGAGAAAGAAGTCATAAGGTTGGTGTTTTGGTTAGGCCAGAGTCCTGAAAATGGTGTCGGCACTCGGTCAACCACGCCTCCCTGAAAAGGGAGTGCGAGAAAGAAGTCATAAGGTTGGTGTTTAGGTTAGGCCGGAGTCCTAACAATGGAGTCGGCACTCTATCAGCCGTGCCTCCCTGAAAAGAGAGTGCGAGAAAGAGGTCATAAGTTTGGTGTTTTGGTTAGGCGGAGTCTTGAAAATGGAGTCGGCACTCGGTCAACCGTTCCTCCCAAAAAAGGGACTGTGAGAAAGAAGTCATAAGGTTGGTATTTTGGATAGGCCGGAGTCCTGAAAATGGTGTCGGCACTCAGTCAACCGTGCCTCCCTGA
>NC_044931.1:9705146-9706087 GCF_003576645.1 Ipomoea triloba | reverse complement strand
GAACTACCATTCTCTTCTCGGTCTACTAGGATCTCCCTATGTTTGGCCTTTCTTTTTGTCGTTCTAGTTGTGGCTCAGTTTATTACAAGATTGAGAGGGAGTAGGTCTTGTTGCCTCTAGCCGTCATTTGCATTCACCCTAGAAAAATGTTGAAAGAAAGATAGTTTACTACCAGAACAAATAGTAGTTGTTTTAGGGAGGTTAGTACAAACAAAGTAAAAACAACAACTGAAATGAAGTAAAAACAATGCAAATATTTCAAAGATATAAAACAAGTCAATAACAACCGTTTGTCCTCCCTGGCAACGACGCCATTTGATTTTTAGCGGTTTTGTGGTTGTTAAAATCAAAGATTGTTGGGGTTACCCTCGGGTTGTGTCGGTCTTTAGGAAGGTCGAATTAGAAGTATTGACAAGTCTTTAATCTACGGAATATGTAGCATTTTACTCAAGCACGCCATTGTCACAAAGAATCAAAGAATATTGAATGAACAAATGTTGTAGTAAAGGAGATACGAAGAAAATTGTTGAAATCAATAAGGAAAAGCTAGGAAATGAATTTCTAGTAAGCCATGATTCATCATAGTGTGTTTATGGTTTATGAAAAATTGCATTGCAAAGGTGTTTATTCTCGGGGGGATTAGGAACTACCATTCTCCTCTCGGTCTACTAGGATCTCACTAGGTTTGGCCTTTCTTTTTGTACTTCTCGTTGTGGCTCGGTTTATTTCAAGCTATAGAGGGTGTAGGCCTTGGTTGCCTCTAGCCGTCGTTTGCCTTCACCCTTCAAAAATGTTGAAAGAAAGAAAGTTTACTACCCGAACAAAGAGTAGTTGTTTTAGTGATGTTAGTACAAACAAAGTAAAAACAAAAACTAAAGTGAAGTAAAAACAATGCAAATATTTCAAAGATATAAAACAAATCAATATCAACCGTTTGCCCT
>NC_044931.1:9703198-9704146 GCF_003576645.1 Ipomoea triloba | reverse complement strand
TATATTAAAAATAAACAGGTTGAAAATCCATGAACTAGAATATATATATATATATATATATATATATATATATATATATATATATATATATATAGTAGAGTTTAGGTGTGGTCGCGCCTTCCCGTGCGGTCGTTGCAGTTTACCCCACTCAATGTTACGAAATGCACCACTCAATGTTAAGAAATGCACCACACAAATATACATTTTAGGTACACATCACAAAATAAACACACCACTAGGTATGGAAAAATACACCACACAGTGTTCAGAAATGCACAATTAGAAACATGGGAGTTATGAGGTGTTTTTACGCATTTTCATTGTGGTGCGTTTCTTACATTGAGTGATACATTTCTTAACATTGAGTGGTGTAATAGGCACCGACCGCACGGGAAGGCGTGACCACATTTGAATAGAAAAAAAAAAAAATATATATATATATACACACACACACACACACACACACACACACACACACTAGTTTTTTCCATGCGCGATGCGCAAAAAATATGTGCCCAATATTAATATTTTATAATAAAATTTTAAATTTANTATTTTATAATAAAATTTTAAATTTATTTAGATTTTAGATATTTATATTATTGCAAATAATAATAATAATGTAAAATATTTTTATAAATTTTATATTTATATTTTAGAAAATAACTAACATATAACTCCAATATATAATGTGTATATATTATTATTATTATTATTGAAGAAAATAAGAAATTATATAGTGGATGCATGTGCATGGTAATAATAGTGGAAAAGATAACAGAAGTTATAACAGTAGGGCTATGTTTGTCTAATATATTTTAAAGTACAACTTTTATAGCATAATGTACAAAAAATTTAACGGAAAAAAGGGACATAAATGAAGGGTATAACATTCATTCACACTTATTATGTTTTTAGATATATATATATATATATATATATATATAT
>NC_044931.1:9701629-9702198 GCF_003576645.1 Ipomoea triloba | reverse complement strand
CATGGCGTAATTACATGTAACTGACCTGTAATACCAGGTAAATTTAAATATCACTTTTTTTTGCATAAAATGTGTCAAATAGGCACCAATTAGGCTCTCAAACTATTTAAAGTTACAATTTGGTATATAAACATGCCAATTTAGTTTATCAAACCATAATTACCTGTTAGTGACCTGTAAACCAGATAAATGTAAATGTCATTTTTTTTTTTGCATAAAATGTGTCAATTTGACAATCGAACTTTATCTGAAAAATCAATTAGGCACTCATACCTTCTAAAATTGCAATTGGGTACATAAACATGTCAATTTAGTTTATAGGCCATAATTACCTGTTAGTGACCTGTAATACCAGGTAATTTAAATGTCACTTTTTTTTTGCATGTAATGTGTCAAATAGGCATCAATTCGGCTCTCAAACTATTTAAAGTTGCAATTTGGTACATAAACATCCCAATTTAGTTAATCAAGGCATAATTACCTGTCAGTGACCTGTAATAACAGGTAATTGTAAACGTCATTTTTTTATCGTAAAATGTGTGTAATAAGCCATCAAACTGTACCTGAAA
>NC_044931.1:9700182-9700629 GCF_003576645.1 Ipomoea triloba | reverse complement strand
TGCCTTTGAGTGAGTTAGGTTGAGATAACCTAAGTCTCATTTCGACCTTCGGATCCTTATGAGTCCGGCAGTCTGTCTGCCTTTGAGTGAGTTAGGTGAGATAACCTAAGTCTCATTTCGATCCTAGGATCCTTATGAGTCTGGCAGTCTGTCTGCCTTTGAGTGAGTTAGGTTGAGATAACCTAAGTCTCATTTCGATCTTCGGATCCTTATGAGTCCGGCAGTCTGTCTGCCTTTGAGTGAGTTAGGTGAGATAACCTAAGTCTCATTTCGATCCTAGGATCCTTATGAGTCTGGCAGTCTGTCTGCCTTTGAGTGAGTTAGGTTGAGATAACCTAAGTCTCATTTCAATCTTTGGATCCTTATGAGTCCGGCAGTCTGCCTGCCTTTGAGTGAGTTAGGTTGAGATAACCTAAGTCTCATTTCGACCTTCGGATCCTTATGAGT
>NC_044931.1:9698682-9699724 GCF_003576645.1 Ipomoea triloba | reverse complement strand
GTTAGGTTGAGATAACTTAAGTCTCATTTCAATCCTCGGATCCTTATGAGTCCGGCAGTCTGCCTGCCTTTGAGTGAGTTAGGGTGAGATAACCTAAGTCTGATTTCGATCCTAGGATCCTTATGAGTCCGGCAGTCTGTCTGCCTTTGAGTGAGTTAGGTTGAGATAACCTAAGTCTCATTTCGATCTTTGGATCCTTATGAGTCCGGCAGTCTGCCTGCCTTTGAGTGAGTTAGGTTGAGATAACCTAAGTCTCATTTCGATCTTCGGATCCTTATGAGTCCGGCAGTCTGCCTGCCTTTGAGAGAGTTAGGTTGAGATAACCTAAGTCTCATTTCGATCTTTGGATCCTTATGAGTCCGGCAGTCTGCCTGCCTTTGAGAGAGTTAGGTTGAGATAACCTAAGTCTCATTTCGATCTTTGGATCCTTATGAGTCCGGCAGTCTGCCTGCCTTTGAGAGAGTTAGGTTGAGATAACCTAAGTCTCATTTCGATCTTTGGATCCTTATGAGTCCGGCAGTCTGCCTGCCTTTGAGAGAGTTAGGTTGAGATAACCTAAGTCTCATTTCGATCTTTGGATCCTTATGAGTCCGGCAGTCTGCCTGCCTTTGAGAGAGTTAGGTTGAGATAACCTAAGTCTCATTTCGATCTTTGGATCCTTATGAGTCCGGCAGTCTGCCTGCCTTTGAGAGAGTTAGGTTGAGATAACCTAAGTCTCATTTCGATCTTCGGATCCTTATGATTCCGGCAGTCTGCATGCCTTTGAGTGAGTTAGGTTGAGATAACCTAAGTCTCTTTTCGATCTTCGGATCCTTATGAGTCCGGCAGTCTGCCTGCCTTTGAGTGAGTTAGGTTGAGATAACCTAAGTCTCATTTCGATCTTCGGATCCTTATGATTCCGGCAGTTTGCATGCCTTTGAGTGAGTTAGGTTGAGATAACCTAAATCTCATTTCGATCTTCGGATCCTTATGAGTCCGGCATTCTGCCTGCCTTTGAGTGAGTTAGGTTGAGATAACCTAAGTCTCATTTCGATCTTCGGAT
>NC_044931.1:9697071-9697682 GCF_003576645.1 Ipomoea triloba | reverse complement strand
AAGACGTTTCGAAGAAGGGCTTCAAGTCCTGGCGGATATGAGAAGCAAAGGGTATATATTTGATTCTCACGCGTACTGTACAGTCATTAGTTGTTTACTTAAGGCAGGTAGGACGAAGGACGCTCATCAGTGTCTGGAGAATATGATCATGAATGGCGTTAACCTTGACATAGTGGCGTACAACACCCTTATTAATCTATACTGCAAGAACAGGAAGCTAGAATACGCCTACTTTTTGGTGGAAGATGCCGAGAAAAGAGGGTTGGTTCACGACGTATACACACATACTATCTTAATCGATGGCCTATGCAAGACCGGAGATATAAAAGGGGCGGAACACCACTTGGAGTGCATGAACAAGATGGGTTTTGTACCGAATTTGGTTGCTTTCAATTGCTTTATCAATGGGTTGTGTAAAGCTGGCCAAATCGACCATGCATTGCACGTGTTTAAATGGATGGATGAGAAGGATTGTTTTACCTATTCATCAATGGTGCACGGTCTTTGTAGGACCGGGAGATTTCGCGAAGCATCTAAGCTATTGCTTTCGTGTATTAGAGGTGGTATGAAAATTCTGAAGTCGGATAAAGAAGCAGTCATCAATGGTCTTC
>NC_044931.1:9695277-9696071 GCF_003576645.1 Ipomoea triloba | reverse complement strand
TTTTTTATACATGTAGTTCTATAAGTGTAGAAGCTGCATATAAAATTTCATAATTTTTGGAGTAGTATAAGTATGGTTTTCGATTTTTTTTCCAAAATTGGTCCAGAGAGGAAAAATGCTGGACAGCACACTGCCAAGGGCAAAAATGGAATTTTCTGTGATAATTCGTGAACCTTGATGACCAAAACTGTTTATGAACATCAAGTACTATGAGTTAGGGTCCTACCATAAAAATTTCAAGTGAAAAAGAGTTCGGGAACTATTTTTACCGGCTCAATCTTTCGGACTGCGCCAAGCTGAAATTTTCTGAAAAAGAATGGTTAGAAACAATTTTGACAAATATTATTTTTGTGCATTGTATTAACATGGAAAATAATTATATTTTGAAAATTATTATGACTCTATACTTGATTTTCTGTGACGTGACTAATACTAACCTAAGCATGCGGGTTGGGAAAATATATCTGAGTGAGTTATTGGTGATGGAGTCGTGTGATGAATTAATATTGGATGTGTTTCGTACCCCACTCGTGAGTTAAAGGTGGATGTGTTTCGTACCCCACCGTGAGTTAAACGTGGATGTGTTTCGTACCCCACTCGTGAATTAAAGGTGGATGTGTTTCGTACCCCACCGTGAGTTAAACGTGGATGTGTTTCGTACCCCACGTGAGAGTTGGAAAGGTGGATGTGTTGTGTCCCCCACCGAGATCTAATAGTGGATGTGTTTCGTACCCCACTCGTGAATTAAAGGTGGATGTGTTTCGTACCCCACCGTGAGTTAAACGTGGATGTGT
>NC_044931.1:9694048-9694277 GCF_003576645.1 Ipomoea triloba | reverse complement strand
GTCTGTCTGCCTTTGAGTGAGTTAGGTTGAGATAACCTAAGTCTCATTTCAATCTTTGGATCCTTATGAGTCCGGCAGTCTGCCTGCCTTTGAGTGATTTAGGTTGAGATAACCTAAGTCTCATTTCGACCTTCGGATCCTTATGAGTCCAGCAGTCTATCTGCCTTTGAGTGAGTTAGGTTGAGATAACCTAAGTCTCATTTCGATCCTCGGATCCTTATGAGTCCGG
>NC_044931.1:9665308-9693617 GCF_003576645.1 Ipomoea triloba | reverse complement strand
CTGCCTTTGAGTGAGTTAGGTTGAGATACCTTAAGTCTCATTTCAATCCTCGGATCCTTATGAGTCCGGCAGTCTGCCTGCCTTTGAGTGAGTTAGGTTGAGATAACCTAAGTCTCATTTCGATCCTCGGATCCTTATGAGTCCGGCAGTCTGTCTGCCTTTGAGTGAGTTAGGTTGAGATAACCTAAGTCTCATTTCGATCTTCGGATCCTTATGAGTCCGGCAGTCTGTCTGCCTTTGAGTGAGTTAGGTTGAGATAACCTAAGTCTCATTTCGATCTTCGGATCCTTATGAGTCCGGCAGTCTGTCTGCCTTTGAGTGAGTTAGGTTGAGATAACCTAAGTCTCATTTCGATCTTCGGATCCTTATGAGTCCGGCAGTCTGTCTGCCTTTGAGTGAGTTAGGTTGAGATAACCTAAGTCTCATTTCGATCTTCGGATCCTTATGAGTCCGGCAGTCTGTCTGCCTTTGAGTGAGTTAGGTTGAGATAACCTAAGTCTCATTTCGATCTTCGGATCCTTATGAGTCCGGCAGTCTGTCTGCCTTTGAGTGAGTTAGGTTGAGATAACCTAAGTCTCATTTCGATCTTCGGATCCTTATGAGTCCGGCAGTCTGTCTGCCTTTGAGTGAGTTAGGTTGAGATAACCTAAGTCTCATTTCGATCTTCGGATCCTTATGAGTCCGGCAGTCTGTCTGCCTTTGAGTGAGTTAGGTTGAGATAACCTAAGTCTCATTTCGATCTTCGGATCCTTATGAGTCCGGCAGTCTGTCTGCCTTTGAGTGAGTTAGGTTGAGATAACCTAAGTCTCATTTCGATCTTCGGATCCTTATGAGTCCGGCAGTCTGTCTGCCTTTGAGTGAGTTAGGTTGAGATAACCTAAGTCTCATTTCGATCTTCGGATCCTTATGAGTCCGGCAGTCTGTCTGCCTTTGAGTGAGTTAGGTTGAGATAACCTAAGTCTCATTTCGATCTTCGGATCCTTATGAGTCCGGCAGTCTGTCTGCCTTTGAGTGAGTTAGGTTGAGATAACCTAAGTCTCATTTCGATCTTCGGATCCTTATGAGTCCGGCAGTCTGTCTGCCTTTGAGTGAGTTAGGTTGAGATAACCTAAGTCTCATTTCGATCTTCGGATCCTTATGAGTCCGGCAGTCTGTCTGCCTTTGAGTGAGTTAGGTTGAGATAACCTAAGTCTCATTTCGATCTTCGGATCCTTATGAGTCCGGCAGTCTGTCTGCCTTTGAGTGAGTTAGGTTGAGATAACCTAAGTCTCATTTCGATCTTCGGATCCTTATGAGTCCGGCAGTCTGTCTGCCTTTGAGTGAGTTAGGTTGAGATAACCTAAGTCTCATTTCGATCTTCGGATCCTTATGAGTCCGGCAGTCTGTCTGCCTTTGAGTGAGTTAGGTTGAGATAACCTAAGTCTCATTTCGATCTTCGGATCCTTATGAGTCCGGCAGTCTGTCTGCCTTTGAGTGAGTTAGGTTGAGATAACCTAAGTCTCATTTCGATCTTCGGATCCTTATGAGTCCGGCAGTCTGTCTGCCTTTGAGTGAGTTAGGTTGAGATAACCTAAGTCTCATTTCGATCTTCGGATCCTTATGAGTCCGGCAGTCTGTCTGCCTTTGAGTGAGTTAGGTTGAGATAACCTAAGTCTCATTTCGATCTTCGGATCCTTATGAGTCCGGCAGTCTGTCTGCCTTTGAGTGAGTTAGGTTGAGATAACCTAAGTCTCATTTCGATCTTCGGATCCTTATGAGTCCGGCAGTCTGTCTGCCTTTGAGTGAGTTAGGTTGAGATAACCTAAGTCTCATTTCGATCTTCGGATCCTTATGAGTCCGGCAGTCTGTCTGCCTTTGAGTGAGTTAGGTTGAGATAACCTAAGTCTCATTTCGATCTTCGGATCCTTATGAGTCCGGCAGTCTGTCTGCCTTTGAGTGAGTTAGGTTGAGATAACCTAAGTCTCATTTCGATCTTCGGATCCTTATGAGTCCGGCAGTCTGTCTGCCTTTGAGTGAGTTAGGTTGAGATAACCTAAGTCTCATTTCGATCTTCGGATCCTTATGAGTCCGGCAGTCTGTCTGCCTTTGAGTGAGTTAGGTTGAGATAACCTAAGTCTCATTTCGATCTTCGGATCCTTATGAGTCCGGCAGTCTGTCTGCCTTTGAGTGAGTTAGGTTGAGATAACCTAAGTCTCATTTCGATCTTCGGATCCTTATGAGTCCGGCAGTCTGTCTGCCTTTGAGTGAGTTAGGTTGAGATAACCTAAGTCTCATTTCGATCTTCGGATCCTTATGAGTCCGGCAGTCTGTCTGCCTTTGAGTGAGTTAGGTTGAGATAACCTAAGTCTCATTTCGATCTTCGGATCCTTATGAGTCCGGCAGTCTGTCTGCCTTTGAGTGAGTTAGGTTGAGATAACCTAAGTCTCATTTCGATCTTCGGATCCTTATGAGTCCGGCAGTCTGTCTGCCTTTGAGTGAGTTAGGTTGAGATAACCTAAGTCTCATTTCGATCTTCGGATCCTTATGAGTCCGGCAGTCTGTCTGCCTTTGAGTGAGTTAGGTTGAGATAACCTAAGTCTCATTTCGATCTTCGGATCCTTATGAGTCCGGCAGTCTGTCTGCCTTTGAGTGAGTTAGGTTGAGATAACCTAAGTCTCATTTCGATCTTCGGATCCTTATGAGTCCGGCAGTCTGTCTGCCTTTGAGTGAGTTAGGTTGAGATAACCTAAGTCTCATTTCGATCTTCGGATCCTTATGAGTCCGGCAGTCTGTCTGCCTTTGAGTGAGTTAGGTTGAGATAACCTAAGTCTCATTTCGATCTTCGGATCCTTATGAGTCCGGCAGTCTGTCTGCCTTTGAGTGAGTTAGGTTGAGATAACCTAAGTCTCATTTCGATCTTCGGATCCTTATGAGTCCGGCAGTCTGTCTGCCTTTGAGTGAGTTAGGTTGAGATAACCTAAGTCTCATTTCGATCTTCGGATCCTTATGAGTCCGGCAGTCTGTCTGCCTTTGAGTGAGTTAGGTTGAGATAACCTAAGTCTCATTTCGATCTTCGGATCCTTATGAGTCCGGCAGTCTGTCTGCCTTTGAGTGAGTTAGGTTGAGATAACCTAAGTCTCATTTCGATCTTCGGATCCTTATGAGTCCGGCAGTCTGTCTGCCTTTGAGTGAGTTAGGTTGAGATAACCTAAGTCTCATTTCGATCTTCGGATCCTTATGAGTCCGGCAGTCTGTCTGCCTTTGAGTGAGTTAGGTTGAGATAACCTAAGTCTCATTTCGATCTTCGGATCCTTATGAGTCCGGCAGTCTGTCTGCCTTTGAGTGAGTTAGGTTGAGATAACCTAAGTCTCATTTCGATCTTCGGATCCTTATGAGTCCGGCAGTCTGTCTGCCTTTGAGTGAGTTAGGTTGAGATAACCTAAGTCTCATTTCGATCTTCGGATCCTTATGAGTCCGGCAGTCTGTCTGCCTTTGAGTGAGTTAGGTTGAGATAACCTAAGTCTCATTTCGATCTTCGGATCCTTATGAGTCCGGCAGTCTGTCTGCCTTTGAGTGAGTTAGGTTGAGATAACCTAAGTCTCATTTCGATCTTCGGATCCTTATGAGTCCGGCAGTCTGTCTGCCTTTGAGTGAGTTAGGTTGAGATAACCTAAGTCTCATTTCGATCTTCGGATCCTTATGAGTCCGGCAGTCTGTCTGCCTTTGAGTGAGTTAGGTTGAGATAACCTAAGTCTCATTTCGATCTTCGGATCCTTATGAGTCCGGCAGTCTGTCTGCCTTTGAGTGAGTTAGGTTGAGATAACCTAAGTCTCATTTCGATCTTCGGATCCTTATGAGTCCGGCAGTCTGTCTGCCTTTGAGTGAGTTAGGTTGAGATAACCTAAGTCTCATTTCGATCTTCGGATCCTTATGAGTCCGGCAGTCTGTCTGCCTTTGAGTGAGTTAGGTTGAGATAACCTAAGTCTCATTTCGATCTTCGGATCCTTATGAGTCCGGCAGTCTGTCTGCCTTTGAGTGAGTTAGGTTGAGATAACCTAAGTCTCATTTCGATCTTCGGATCCTTATGAGTCCGGCAGTCTGTCTGCCTTTGAGTGAGTTAGGTTGAGATAACCTAAGTCTCATTTCGATCTTCGGATCCTTATGAGTCCGGCAGTCTGTCTGCCTTTGAGTGAGTTAGGTTGAGATAACCTAAGTCTCATTTCGATCTTCGGATCCTTATGAGTCCGGCAGTCTGTCTGCCTTTGAGTGAGTTAGGTTGAGATAACCTAAGTCTCATTTCGATCTTCGGATCCTTATGAGTCCGGCAGTCTGTCTGCCTTTGAGTGAGTTAGGTTGAGATAACCTAAGTCTCATTTCGATCTTCGGATCCTTATGAGTCCGGCAGTCTGTCTGCCTTTGAGTGAGTTAGGTTGAGATAACCTAAGTCTCATTTCGATCTTCGGATCCTTATGAGTCCGGCAGTCTGTCTGCCTTTGAGTGAGTTAGGTTGAGATAACCTAAGTCTCATTTCGATCTTCGGATCCTTATGAGTCCGGCAGTCTGTCTGCCTTTGAGTGAGTTAGGTTGAGATAACCTAAGTCTCATTTCGATCTTCGGATCCTTATGAGTCCGGCAGTCTGTCTGCCTTTGAGTGAGTTAGGTTGAGATAACCTAAGTCTCATTTCGATCTTCGGATCCTTATGAGTCCGGCAGTCTGTCTGCCTTTGAGTGAGTTAGGTTGAGATAACCTAAGTCTCATTTCGATCTTCGGATCCTTATGAGTCCGGCAGTCTGTCTGCCTTTGAGTGAGTTAGGTTGAGATAACCTAAGTCTCATTTCGATCTTCGGATCCTTATGAGTCCGGCAGTCTGTCTGCCTTTGAGTGAGTTAGGTTGAGATAACCTAAGTCTCATTTCGATCTTCGGATCCTTATGAGTCCGGCAGTCTGTCTGCCTTTGAGTGAGTTAGGTTGAGATAACCTAAGTCTCATTTCGATCTTCGGATCCTTATGAGTCCGGCAGTCTGTCTGCCTTTGAGTGAGTTAGGTTGAGATAACCTAAGTCTCATTTCGATCTTCGGATCCTTATGAGTCCGGCAGTCTGTCTGCCTTTGAGTGAGTTAGGTTGAGATAACCTAAGTCTCATTTCGATCTTCGGATCCTTATGAGTCCGGCAGTCTGTCTGCCTTTGAGTGAGTTAGGTTGAGATAACCTAAGTCTCATTTCGATCTTCGGATCCTTATGAGTCCGGCAGTCTGTCTGCCTTTGAGTGAGTTAGGTTGAGATAACCTAAGTCTCATTTCGATCTTCGGATCCTTATGAGTCCGGCAGTCTGTCTGCCTTTGAGTGAGTTAGGTTGAGATAACCTAAGTCTCATTTCGATCTTCGGATCCTTATGAGTCCGGCAGTCTGTCTGCCTTTGAGTGAGTTAGGTTGAGATAACCTAAGTCTCATTTCGATCTTCGGATCCTTATGAGTCCGGCAGTCTGTCTGCCTTTGAGTGAGTTAGGTTGAGATAACCTAAGTCTCATTTCGATCTTCGGATCCTTATGAGTCCGGCAGTCTGTCTGCCTTTGAGTGAGTTAGGTTGAGATAACCTAAGTCTCATTTCGATCTTCGGATCCTTATGAGTCCGGCAGTCTGTCTGCCTTTGAGTGAGTTAGGTTGAGATAACCTAAGTCTCATTTCGATCTTCGGATCCTTATGAGTCCGGCAGTCTGTCTGCCTTTGAGTGAGTTAGGTTGAGATAACCTAAGTCTCATTTCGATCTTCGGATCCTTATGAGTCCGGCAGTCTGTCTGCCTTTGAGTGAGTTAGGTTGAGATAACCTAAGTCTCATTTCGATCTTCGGATCCTTATGAGTCCGGCAGTCTGTCTGCCTTTGAGTGAGTTAGGTTGAGATAACCTAAGTCTCATTTCGATCTTCGGATCCTTATGAGTCCGGCAGTCTGTCTGCCTTTGAGTGAGTTAGGTTGAGATAACCTAAGTCTCATTTCGATCTTCGGATCCTTATGAGTCCGGCAGTCTGTCTGCCTTTGAGTGAGTTAGGTTGAGATAACCTAAGTCTCATTTCGATCTTCGGATCCTTATGAGTCCGGCAGTCTGTCTGCCTTTGAGTGAGTTAGGTTGAGATAACCTAAGTCTCATTTCGATCTTCGGATCCTTATGAGTCCGGCAGTCTGTCTGCCTTTGAGTGAGTTAGGTTGAGATAACCTAAGTCTCATTTCGATCTTCGGATCCTTATGAGTCCGGCAGTCTGTCTGCCTTTGAGTGAGTTAGGTTGAGATAACCTAAGTCTCATTTCGATCTTCGGATCCTTATGAGTCCGGCAGTCTGTCTGCCTTTGAGTGAGTTAGGTTGAGATAACCTAAGTCTCATTTCGATCTTCGGATCCTTATGAGTCCGGCAGTCTGTCTGCCTTTGAGTGAGTTAGGTTGAGATAACCTAAGTCTCATTTCGATCTTCGGATCCTTATGAGTCCGGCAGTCTGTCTGCCTTTGAGTGAGTTAGGTTGAGATAACCTAAGTCTCATTTCGATCTTCGGATCCTTATGAGTCCGGCAGTCTGTCTGCCTTTGAGTGAGTTAGGTTGAGATAACCTAAGTCTCATTTCGATCTTCGGATCCTTATGAGTCCGGCAGTCTGTCTGCCTTTGAGTGAGTTAGGTTGAGATAACCTAAGTCTCATTTCGATCTTCGGATCCTTATGAGTCCGGCAGTCTGTCTGCCTTTGAGTGAGTTAGGTTGAGATAACCTAAGTCTCATTTCGATCTTCGGATCCTTATGAGTCCGGCAGTCTGTCTGCCTTTGAGTGAGTTAGGTTGAGATAACCTAAGTCTCATTTCGATCTTCGGATCCTTATGAGTCCGGCAGTCTGTCTGCCTTTGAGTGAGTTAGGTTGAGATAACCTAAGTCTCATTTCGATCTTCGGATCCTTATGAGTCCGGCAGTCTGTCTGCCTTTGAGTGAGTTAGGTTGAGATAACCTAAGTCTCATTTCGATCTTCGGATCCTTATGAGTCCGGCAGTCTGTCTGCCTTTGAGTGAGTTAGGTTGAGATAACCTAAGTCTCATTTCGATCTTCGGATCCTTATGAGTCCGGCAGTCTGTCTGCCTTTGAGTGAGTTAGGTTGAGATAACCTAAGTCTCATTTCGATCTTCGGATCCTTATGAGTCCGGCAGTCTGTCTGCCTTTGAGTGAGTTAGGTTGAGATAACCTAAGTCTCATTTCGATCTTCGGATCCTTATGAGTCCGGCAGTCTGTCTGCCTTTGAGTGAGTTAGGTTGAGATAACCTAAGTCTCATTTCGATCTTCGGATCCTTATGAGTCCGGCAGTCTGTCTGCCTTTGAGTGAGTTAGGTTGAGATAACCTAAGTCTCATTTCGATCTTCGGATCCTTATGAGTCCGGCAGTCTGTCTGCCTTTGAGTGAGTTAGGTTGAGATAACCTAAGTCTCATTTCGATCTTCGGATCCTTATGAGTCCGGCAGTCTGTCTGCCTTTGAGTGAGTTAGGTTGAGATAACCTAAGTCTCATTTCGATCTTCGGATCCTTATGAGTCCGGCAGTCTGTCTGCCTTTGAGTGAGTTAGGTTGAGATAACCTAAGTCTCATTTCGATCTTCGGATCCTTATGAGTCCGGCAGTCTGTCTGCCTTTGAGTGAGTTAGGTTGAGATAACCTAAGTCTCATTTCGATCTTCGGATCCTTATGAGTCCGGCAGTCTGTCTGCCTTTGAGTGAGTTAGGTTGAGATAACCTAAGTCTCATTTCGATCTTCGGATCCTTATGAGTCCGGCAGTCTGTCTGCCTTTGAGTGAGTTAGGTTGAGATAACCTAAGTCTCATTTCGATCTTCGGATCCTTATGAGTCCGGCAGTCTGTCTGCCTTTGAGTGAGTTAGGTTGAGATAACCTAAGTCTCATTTCGATCTTCGGATCCTTATGAGTCCGGCAGTCTGTCTGCCTTTGAGTGAGTTAGGTTGAGATAACCTAAGTCTCATTTCGATCTTCGGATCCTTATGAGTCCGGCAGTCTGTCTGCCTTTGAGTGAGTTAGGTTGAGATAACCTAAGTCTCATTTCGATCTTCGGATCCTTATGAGTCCGGCAGTCTGTCTGCCTTTGAGTGAGTTAGGTTGAGATAACCTAAGTCTCATTTCGATCTTCGGATCCTTATGAGTCCGGCAGTCTGTCTGCCTTTGAGTGAGTTAGGTTGAGATAACCTAAGTCTCATTTCGATCTTCGGATCCTTATGAGTCCGGCAGTCTGTCTGCCTTTGAGTGAGTTAGGTTGAGATAACCTAAGTCTCATTTCGATCTTCGGATCCTTATGAGTCCGGCAGTCTGTCTGCCTTTGAGTGAGTTAGGTTGAGATAACCTAAGTCTCATTTCGATCTTCGGATCCTTATGAGTCCGGCAGTCTGTCTGCCTTTGAGTGAGTTAGGTTGAGATAACCTAAGTCTCATTTCGATCTTCGGATCCTTATGAGTCCGGCAGTCTGTCTGCCTTTGAGTGAGTTAGGTTGAGATAACCTAAGTCTCATTTCGATCTTCGGATCCTTATGAGTCCGGCAGTCTGTCTGCCTTTGAGTGAGTTAGGTTGAGATAACCTAAGTCTCATTTCGATCTTCGGATCCTTATGAGTCCGGCAGTCTGTCTGCCTTTGAGTGAGTTAGGTTGAGATAACCTAAGTCTCATTTCGATCTTCGGATCCTTATGAGTCCGGCAGTCTGTCTGCCTTTGAGTGAGTTAGGTTGAGATAACCTAAGTCTCATTTCGATCTTCGGATCCTTATGAGTCCGGCAGTCTGTCTGCCTTTGAGTGAGTTAGGTTGAGATAACCTAAGTCTCATTTCGATCTTCGGATCCTTATGAGTCCGGCAGTCTGTCTGCCTTTGAGTGAGTTAGGTTGAGATAACCTAAGTCTCATTTCGATCTTCGGATCCTTATGAGTCCGGCAGTCTGTCTGCCTTTGAGTGAGTTAGGTTGAGATAACCTAAGTCTCATTTCGATCTTCGGATCCTTATGAGTCCGGCAGTCTGTCTGCCTTTGAGTGAGTTAGGTTGAGATAACCTAAGTCTCATTTCGATCTTCGGATCCTTATGAGTCCGGCAGTCTGTCTGCCTTTGAGTGAGTTAGGTTGAGATAACCTAAGTCTCATTTCGATCTTCGGATCCTTATGAGTCCGGCAGTCTGTCTGCCTTTGAGTGAGTTAGGTTGAGATAACCTAAGTCTCATTTCGATCTTCGGATCCTTATGAGTCCGGCAGTCTGTCTGCCTTTGAGTGAGTTAGGTTGAGATAACCTAAGTCTCATTTCGATCTTCGGATCCTTATGAGTCCGGCAGTCTGTCTGCCTTTGAGTGAGTTAGGTTGAGATAACCTAAGTCTCATTTCGATCTTCGGATCCTTATGAGTCCGGCAGTCTGTCTGCCTTTGAGTGAGTTAGGTTGAGATAACCTAAGTCTCATTTCGATCTTCGGATCCTTATGAGTCCGGCAGTCTGTCTGCCTTTGAGTGAGTTAGGTTGAGATAACCTAAGTCTCATTTCGATCTTCGGATCCTTATGAGTCCGGCAGTCTGTCTGCCTTTGAGTGAGTTAGGTTGAGATAACCTAAGTCTCATTTCGATCTTCGGATCCTTATGAGTCCGGCAGTCTGTCTGCCTTTGAGTGAGTTAGGTTGAGATAACCTAAGTCTCATTTCGATCTTCGGATCCTTATGAGTCCGGCAGTCTGTCTGCCTTTGAGTGAGTTAGGTTGAGATAACCTAAGTCTCATTTCGATCTTCGGATCCTTATGAGTCCGGCAGTCTGTCTGCCTTTGAGTGAGTTAGGTTGAGATAACCTAAGTCTCATTTCGATCTTCGGATCCTTATGAGTCCGGCAGTCTGTCTGCCTTTGAGTGAGTTAGGTTGAGATAACCTAAGTCTCATTTCGATCTTCGGATCCTTATGAGTCCGGCAGTCTGTCTGCCTTTGAGTGAGTTAGGTTGAGATAACCTAAGTCTCATTTCGATCTTCGGATCCTTATGAGTCCGGCAGTCTGTCTGCCTTTGAGTGAGTTAGGTTGAGATAACCTAAGTCTCATTTCGATCTTCGGATCCTTATGAGTCCGGCAGTCTGTCTGCCTTTGAGTGAGTTAGGTTGAGATAACCTAAGTCTCATTTCGATCTTCGGATCCTTATGAGTCCGGCAGTCTGTCTGCCTTTGAGTGAGTTAGGTTGAGATAACCTAAGTCTCATTTCGATCTTCGGATCCTTATGAGTCCGGCAGTCTGTCTGCCTTTGAGTGAGTTAGGTTGAGATAACCTAAGTCTCATTTCGATCTTCGGATCCTTATGAGTCCGGCAGTCTGTCTGCCTTTGAGTGAGTTAGGTTGAGATAACCTAAGTCTCATTTCGATCTTCGGATCCTTATGAGTCCGGCAGTCTGTCTGCCTTTGAGTGAGTTAGGTTGAGATAACCTAAGTCTCATTTCGATCTTCGGATCCTTATGAGTCCGGCAGTCTGTCTGCCTTTGAGTGAGTTAGGTTGAGATAACCTAAGTCTCATTTCGATCTTCGGATCCTTATGAGTCCGGCAGTCTGTCTGCCTTTGAGTGAGTTAGGTTGAGATAACCTAAGTCTCATTTCGATCTTCGGATCCTTATGAGTCCGGCAGTCTGTCTGCCTTTGAGTGAGTTAGGTTGAGATAACCTAAGTCTCATTTCGATCTTCGGATCCTTATGAGTCCGGCAGTCTGTCTGCCTTTGAGTGAGTTAGGTTGAGATAACCTAAGTCTCATTTCGATCTTCGGATCCTTATGAGTCCGGCAGTCTGTCTGCCTTTGAGTGAGTTAGGTTGAGATAACCTAAGTCTCATTTCGATCTTCGGATCCTTATGAGTCCGGCAGTCTGTCTGCCTTTGAGTGAGTTAGGTTGAGATAACCTAAGTCTCATTTCGATCTTCGGATCCTTATGAGTCCGGCAGTCTGTCTGCCTTTGAGTGAGTTAGGTTGAGATAACCTAAGTCTCATTTCGATCTTCGGATCCTTATGAGTCCGGCAGTCTGTCTGCCTTTGAGTGAGTTAGGTTGAGATAACCTAAGTCTCATTTCGATCTTCGGATCCTTATGAGTCCGGCAGTCTGTCTGCCTTTGAGTGAGTTAGGTTGAGATAACCTAAGTCTCATTTCGATCTTCGGATCCTTATGAGTCCGGCAGTCTGTCTGCCTTTGAGTGAGTTAGGTTGAGATAACCTAAGTCTCATTTCGATCTTCGGATCCTTATGAGTCCGGCAGTCTGTCTGCCTTTGAGTGAGTTAGGTTGAGATAACCTAAGTCTCATTTCGATCTTCGGATCCTTATGAGTCCGGCAGTCTGTCTGCCTTTGAGTGAGTTAGGTTGAGATAACCTAAGTCTCATTTCGATCTTCGGATCCTTATGAGTCCGGCAGTCTGTCTGCCTTTGAGTGAGTTAGGTTGAGATAACCTAAGTCTCATTTCGATCTTCGGATCCTTATGAGTCCGGCAGTCTGTCTGCCTTTGAGTGAGTTAGGTTGAGATAACCTAAGTCTCATTTCGATCTTCGGATCCTTATGAGTCCGGCAGTCTGTCTGCCTTTGAGTGAGTTAGGTTGAGATAACCTAAGTCTCATTTCGATCTTCGGATCCTTATGAGTCCGGCAGTCTGTCTGCCTTTGAGTGAGTTAGGTTGAGATAACCTAAGTCTCATTTCGATCTTCGGATCCTTATGAGTCCGGCAGTCTGTCTGCCTTTGAGTGAGTTAGGTTGAGATAACCTAAGTCTCATTTCGATCTTCGGATCCTTATGAGTCCGGCAGTCTGTCTGCCTTTGAGTGAGTTAGGTTGAGATAACCTAAGTCTCATTTCGATCTTCGGATCCTTATGAGTCCGGCAGTCTGTCTGCCTTTGAGTGAGTTAGGTTGAGATAACCTAAGTCTCATTTCGATCTTCGGATCCTTATGAGTCCGGCAGTCTGTCTGCCTTTGAGTGAGTTAGGTTGAGATAACCTAAGTCTCATTTCGATCTTCGGATCCTTATGAGTCCGGCAGTCTGTCTGCCTTTGAGTGAGTTAGGTTGAGATAACCTAAGTCTCATTTCGATCTTCGGATCCTTATGAGTCCGGCAGTCTGTCTGCCTTTGAGTGAGTTAGGTTGAGATAACCTAAGTCTCATTTCGATCTTCGGATCCTTATGAGTCCGGCAGTCTGTCTGCCTTTGAGTGAGTTAGGTTGAGATAACCTAAGTCTCATTTCGATCTTCGGATCCTTATGAGTCCGGCAGTCTGTCTGCCTTTGAGTGAGTTAGGTTGAGATAACCTAAGTCTCATTTCGATCTTCGGATCCTTATGAGTCCGGCAGTCTGTCTGCCTTTGAGTGAGTTAGGTTGAGATAACCTAAGTCTCATTTCGATCTTCGGATCCTTATGAGTCCGGCAGTCTGTCTGCCTTTGAGTGAGTTAGGTTGAGATAACCTAAGTCTCATTTCGATCTTCGGATCCTTATGAGTCCGGCAGTCTGTCTGCCTTTGAGTGAGTTAGGTTGAGATAACCTAAGTCTCATTTCGATCTTCGGATCCTTATGAGTCCGGCAGTCTGTCTGCCTTTGAGTGAGTTAGGTTGAGATAACCTAAGTCTCATTTCGATCTTCGGATCCTTATGAGTCCGGCAGTCTGTCTGCCTTTGAGTGAGTTAGGTTGAGATAACCTAAGTCTCATTTCGATCTTCGGATCCTTATGAGTCCGGCAGTCTGTCTGCCTTTGAGTGAGTTAGGTTGAGATAACCTAAGTCTCATTTCGATCTTCGGATCCTTATGAGTCCGGCAGTCTGTCTGCCTTTGAGTGAGTTAGGTTGAGATAACCTAAGTCTCATTTCGATCTTCGGATCCTTATGAGTCCGGCAGTCTGTCTGCCTTTGAGTGAGTTAGGTTGAGATAACCTAAGTCTCATTTCGATCTTCGGATCCTTATGAGTCCGGCAGTCTGTCTGCCTTTGAGTGAGTTAGGTTGAGATAACCTAAGTCTCATTTCGATCTTCGGATCCTTATGAGTCCGGCAGTCTGTCTGCCTTTGAGTGAGTTAGGTTGAGATAACCTAAGTCTCATTTCGATCTTCGGATCCTTATGAGTCCGGCAGTCTGTCTGCCTTTGAGTGAGTTAGGTTGAGATAACCTAAGTCTCATTTCGATCTTCGGATCCTTATGAGTCCGGCAGTCTGTCTGCCTTTGAGTGAGTTAGGTTGAGATAACCTAAGTCTCATTTCGATCTTCGGATCCTTATGAGTCCGGCAGTCTGTCTGCCTTTGAGTGAGTTAGGTTGAGATAACCTAAGTCTCATTTCGATCTTCGGATCCTTATGAGTCCGGCAGTCTGTCTGCCTTTGAGTGAGTTAGGTTGAGATAACCTAAGTCTCATTTCGATCTTCGGATCCTTATGAGTCCGGCAGTCTGTCTGCCTTTGAGTGAGTTAGGTTGAGATAACCTAAGTCTCATTTCGATCTTCGGATCCTTATGAGTCCGGCAGTCTGTCTGCCTTTGAGTGAGTTAGGTTGAGATAACCTAAGTCTCATTTCGATCTTCGGATCCTTATGAGTCCGGCAGTCTGTCTGCCTTTGAGTGAGTTAGGTTGAGATAACCTAAGTCTCATTTCGATCTTCGGATCCTTATGAGTCCGGCAGTCTGTCTGCCTTTGAGTGAGTTAGGTTGAGATAACCTAAGTCTCATTTCGATCTTCGGATCCTTATGAGTCCGGCAGTCTGTCTGCCTTTGAGTGAGTTAGGTTGAGATAACCTAAGTCTCATTTCGATCTTCGGATCCTTATGAGTCCGGCAGTCTGTCTGCCTTTGAGTGAGTTAGGTTGAGATAACCTAAGTCTCATTTCGATCTTCGGATCCTTATGAGTCCGGCAGTCTGTCTGCCTTTGAGTGAGTTAGGTTGAGATAACCTAAGTCTCATTTCGATCTTCGGATCCTTATGAGTCCGGCAGTCTGTCTGCCTTTGAGTGAGTTAGGTTGAGATAACCTAAGTCTCATTTCGATCTTCGGATCCTTATGAGTCCGGCAGTCTGTCTGCCTTTGAGTGAGTTAGGTTGAGATAACCTAAGTCTCATTTCGATCTTCGGATCCTTATGAGTCCGGCAGTCTGTCTGCCTTTGAGTGAGTTAGGTTGAGATAACCTAAGTCTCATTTCGATCTTCGGATCCTTATGAGTCCGGCAGTCTGTCTGCCTTTGAGTGAGTTAGGTTGAGATAACCTAAGTCTCATTTCGATCTTCGGATCCTTATGAGTCCGGCAGTCTGTCTGCCTTTGAGTGAGTTAGGTTGAGATAACCTAAGTCTCATTTCGATCTTCGGATCCTTATGAGTCCGGCAGTCTGTCTGCCTTTGAGTGAGTTAGGTTGAGATAACCTAAGTCTCATTTCGATCTTCGGATCCTTATGAGTCCGGCAGTCTGTCTGCCTTTGAGTGAGTTAGGTTGAGATAACCTAAGTCTCATTTCGATCTTCGGATCCTTATGAGTCCGGCAGTCTGTCTGCCTTTGAGTGAGTTAGGTTGAGATAACCTAAGTCTCATTTCGATCTTCGGATCCTTATGAGTCCGGCAGTCTGTCTGCCTTTGAGTGAGTTAGGTTGAGATAACCTAAGTCTCATTTCGATCTTCGGATCCTTATGAGTCCGGCAGTCTGTCTGCCTTTGAGTGAGTTAGGTTGAGATAACCTAAGTCTCATTTCGATCTTCGGATCCTTATGAGTCCGGCAGTCTGTCTGCCTTTGAGTGAGTTAGGTTGAGATAACCTAAGTCTCATTTCGATCTTCGGATCCTTATGAGTCCGGCAGTCTGTCTGCCTTTGAGTGAGTTAGGTTGAGATAACCTAAGTCTCATTTCGATCTTCGGATCCTTATGAGTCCGGCAGTCTGTCTGCCTTTGAGTGAGTTAGGTTGAGATAACCTAAGTCTCATTTCGATCTTCGGATCCTTATGAGTCCGGCAGTCTGTCTGCCTTTGAGTGAGTTAGGTTGAGATAACCTAAGTCTCATTTCGATCTTCGGATCCTTATGAGTCCGGCAGTCTGTCTGCCTTTGAGTGAGTTAGGTTGAGATAACCTAAGTCTCATTTCGATCTTCGGATCCTTATGAGTCCGGCAGTCTGTCTGCCTTTGAGTGAGTTAGGTTGAGATAACCTAAGTCTCATTTCGATCTTCGGATCCTTATGAGTCCGGCAGTCTGTCTGCCTTTGAGTGAGTTAGGTTGAGATAACCTAAGTCTCATTTCGATCTTCGGATCCTTATGAGTCCGGCAGTCTGTCTGCCTTTGAGTGAGTTAGGTTGAGATAACCTAAGTCTCATTTCGATCTTCGGATCCTTATGAGTCCGGCAGTCTGTCTGCCTTTGAGTGAGTTAGGTTGAGATAACCTAAGTCTCATTTCGATCTTCGGATCCTTATGAGTCCGGCAGTCTGTCTGCCTTTGAGTGAGTTAGGTTGAGATAACCTAAGTCTCATTTCGATCTTCGGATCCTTATGAGTCCGGCAGTCTGTCTGCCTTTGAGTGAGTTAGGTTGAGATAACCTAAGTCTCATTTCGATCTTCGGATCCTTATGAGTCCGGCAGTCTGTCTGCCTTTGAGTGAGTTAGGTTGAGATAACCTAAGTCTCATTTCGATCTTCGGATCCTTATGAGTCCGGCAGTCTGTCTGCCTTTGAGTGAGTTAGGTTGAGATAACCTAAGTCTCATTTCGATCTTCGGATCCTTATGAGTCCGGCAGTCTGTCTGCCTTTGAGTGAGTTAGGTTGAGATAACCTAAGTCTCATTTCGATCTTCGGATCCTTATGAGTCCGGCAGTCTGTCTGCCTTTGAGTGAGTTAGGTTGAGATAACCTAAGTCTCATTTCGATCTTCGGATCCTTATGAGTCCGGCAGTCTGTCTGCCTTTGAGTGAGTTAGGTTGAGATAACCTAAGTCTCATTTCGATCTTCGGATCCTTATGAGTCCGGCAGTCTGTCTGCCTTTGAGTGAGTTAGGTTGAGATAACCTAAGTCTCATTTCGATCTTCGGATCCTTATGAGTCCGGCAGTCTGTCTGCCTTTGAGTGAGTTAGGTTGAGATAACCTAAGTCTCATTTCGATCTTCGGATCCTTATGAGTCCGGCAGTCTGTCTGCCTTTGAGTGAGTTAGGTTGAGATAACCTAAGTCTCATTTCGATCTTCGGATCCTTATGAGTCCGGCAGTCTGTCTGCCTTTGAGTGAGTTAGGTTGAGATAACCTAAGTCTCATTTCGATCTTCGGATCCTTATGAGTCCGGCAGTCTGTCTGCCTTTGAGTGAGTTAGGTTGAGATAACCTAAGTCTCATTTCGATCTTCGGATCCTTATGAGTCCGGCAGTCTGTCTGCCTTTGAGTGAGTTAGGTTGAGATAACCTAAGTCTCATTTCGATCTTCGGATCCTTATGAGTCCGGCAGTCTGTCTGCCTTTGAGTGAGTTAGGTTGAGATAACCTAAGTCTCATTTCGATCTTCGGATCCTTATGAGTCCGGCAGTCTGTCTGCCTTTGAGTGAGTTAGGTTGAGATAACCTAAGTCTCATTTCGATCTTCGGATCCTTATGAGTCCGGCAGTCTGTCTGCCTTTGAGTGAGTTAGGTTGAGATAACCTAAGTCTCATTTCGATCTTCGGATCCTTATGAGTCCGGCAGTCTGTCTGCCTTTGAGTGAGTTAGGTTGAGATAACCTAAGTCTCATTTCGATCTTCGGATCCTTATGAGTCCGGCAGTCTGTCTGCCTTTGAGTGAGTTAGGTTGAGATAACCTAAGTCTCATTTCGATCTTCGGATCCTTATGAGTCCGGCAGTCTGTCTGCCTTTGAGTGAGTTAGGTTGAGATAACCTAAGTCTCATTTCGATCTTCGGATCCTTATGAGTCCGGCAGTCTGTCTGCCTTTGAGTGAGTTAGGTTGAGATAACCTAAGTCTCATTTCGATCTTCGGATCCTTATGAGTCCGGCAGTCTGTCTGCCTTTGAGTGAGTTAGGTTGAGATAACCTAAGTCTCATTTCGATCTTCGGATCCTTATGAGTCCGGCAGTCTGTCTGCCTTTGAGTGAGTTAGGTTGAGATAACCTAAGTCTCATTTCGATCTTCGGATCCTTATGAGTCCGGCAGTCTGTCTGCCTTTGAGTGAGTTAGGTTGAGATAACCTAAGTCTCATTTCGATCTTCGGATCCTTATGAGTCCGGCAGTCTGTCTGCCTTTGAGTGAGTTAGGTTGAGATAACCTAAGTCTCATTTCGATCTTCGGATCCTTATGAGTCCGGCAGTCTGTCTGCCTTTGAGTGAGTTAGGTTGAGATAACCTAAGTCTCATTTCGATCTTCGGATCCTTATGAGTCCGGCAGTCTGTCTGCCTTTGAGTGAGTTAGGTTGAGATAACCTAAGTCTCATTTCGATCTTCGGATCCTTATGAGTCCGGCAGTCTGTCTGCCTTTGAGTGAGTTAGGTTGAGATAACCTAAGTCTCATTTCGATCTTCGGATCCTTATGAGTCCGGCAGTCTGTCTGCCTTTGAGTGAGTTAGGTTGAGATAACCTAAGTCTCATTTCGATCTTCGGATCCTTATGAGTCCGGCAGTCTGTCTGCCTTTGAGTGAGTTAGGTTGAGATAACCTAAGTCTCATTTCGATCTTCGGATCCTTATGAGTCCGGCAGTCTGTCTGCCTTTGAGTGAGTTAGGTTGAGATAACCTAAGTCTCATTTCGATCTTCGGATCCTTATGAGTCCGGCAGTCTGTCTGCCTTTGAGTGAGTTAGGTTGAGATAACCTAAGTCTCATTTCGATCTTCGGATCCTTATGAGTCCGGCAGTCTGTCTGCCTTTGAGTGAGTTAGGTTGAGATAACCTAAGTCTCATTTCGATCTTCGGATCCTTATGAGTCCGGCAGTCTGTCTGCCTTTGAGTGAGTTAGGTTGAGATAACCTAAGTCTCATTTCGATCTTCGGATCCTTATGAGTCCGGCAGTCTGTCTGCCTTTGAGTGAGTTAGGTTGAGATAACCTAAGTCTCATTTCGATCTTCGGATCCTTATGAGTCCGGCAGTCTGTCTGCCTTTGAGTGAGTTAGGTTGAGATAACCTAAGTCTCATTTCGATCTTCGGATCCTTATGAGTCCGGCAGTCTGTCTGCCTTTGAGTGAGTTAGGTTGAGATAACCTAAGTCTCATTTCGATCTTCGGATCCTTATGAGTCCGGCAGTCTGTCTGCCTTTGAGTGAGTTAGGTTGAGATAACCTAAGTCTCATTTCGATCTTCGGATCCTTATGAGTCCGGCAGTCTGTCTGCCTTTGAGTGAGTTAGGTTGAGATAACCTAAGTCTCATTTCGATCTTCGGATCCTTATGAGTCCGGCAGTCTGTCTGCCTTTGAGTGAGTTAGGTTGAGATAACCTAAGTCTCATTTCGATCTTCGGATCCTTATGAGTCCGGCAGTCTGTCTGCCTTTGAGTGAGTTAGGTTGAGATAACCTAAGTCTCATTTCGATCTTCGGATCCTTATGAGTCCGGCAGTCTGTCTGCCTTTGAGTGAGTTAGGTTGAGATAACCTAAGTCTCATTTCGATCTTCGGATCCTTATGAGTCCGGCAGTCTGTCTGCCTTTGAGTGAGTTAGGTTGAGATAACCTAAGTCTCATTTCGATCTTCGGATCCTTATGAGTCCGGCAGTCTGTCTGCCTTTGAGTGAGTTAGGTTGAGATAACCTAAGTCTCATTTCGATCTTCGGATCCTTATGAGTCCGGCAGTCTGTCTGCCTTTGAGTGAGTTAGGTTGAGATAACCTAAGTCTCATTTCGATCTTCGGATCCTTATGAGTCCGGCAGTCTGTCTGCCTTTGAGTGAGTTAGGTTGAGATAACCTAAGTCTCATTTCGATCTTCGGATCCTTATGAGTCCGGCAGTCTGTCTGCCTTTGAGTGAGTTAGGTTGAGATAACCTAAGTCTCATTTCGATCTTCGGATCCTTATGAGTCCGGCAGTCTGTCTGCCTTTGAGTGAGTTAGGTTGAGATAACCTAAGTCTCATTTCGATCTTCGGATCCTTATGAGTCCGGCAGTCTGTCTGCCTTTGAGTGAGTTAGGTTGAGATAACCTAAGTCTCATTTCGATCTTCGGATCCTTATGAGTCCGGCAGTCTGTCTGCCTTTGAGTGAGTTAGGTTGAGATAACCTAAGTCTCATTTCGATCTTCGGATCCTTATGAGTCCGGCAGTCTGTCTGCCTTTGAGTGAGTTAGGTTGAGATAACCTAAGTCTCATTTCGATCTTCGGATCCTTATGAGTCCGGCAGTCTGTCTGCCTTTGAGTGAGTTAGGTTGAGATAACCTAAGTCTCATTTCGATCTTCGGATCCTTATGAGTCCGGCAGTCTGTCTGCCTTTGAGTGAGTTAGGTTGAGATAACCTAAGTCTCATTTCGATCTTCGGATCCTTATGAGTCCGGCAGTCTGTCTGCCTTTGAGTGAGTTAGGTTGAGATAACCTAAGTCTCATTTCGATCTTCGGATCCTTATGAGTCCGGCAGTCTGTCTGCCTTTGAGTGAGTTAGGTTGAGATAACCTAAGTCTCATTTCGATCTTCGGATCCTTATGAGTCCGGCAGTCTGTCTGCCTTTGAGTGAGTTAGGTTGAGATAACCTAAGTCTCATTTCGATCTTCGGATCCTTATGAGTCCGGCAGTCTGTCTGCCTTTGAGTGAGTTAGGTTGAGATAACCTAAGTCTCATTTCGATCTTCGGATCCTTATGAGTCCGGCAGTCTGTCTGCCTTTGAGTGAGTTAGGTTGAGATAACCTAAGTCTCATTTCGATCTTCGGATCCTTATGAGTCCGGCAGTCTGTCTGCCTTTGAGTGAGTTAGGTTGAGATAACCTAAGTCTCATTTCGATCTTCGGATCCTTATGAGTCCGGCAGTCTGTCTGCCTTTGAGTGAGTTAGGTTGAGATAACCTAAGTCTCATTTCGATCTTCGGATCCTTATGAGTCCGGCAGTCTGTCTGCCTTTGAGTGAGTTAGGTTGAGATAACCTAAGTCTCATTTCGATCTTCGGATCCTTATGAGTCCGGCAGTCTGTCTGCCTTTGAGTGAGTTAGGTTGAGATAACCTAAGTCTCATTTCGATCTTCGGATCCTTATGAGTCCGGCAGTCTGTCTGCCTTTGAGTGAGTTAGGTTGAGATAACCTAAGTCTCATTTCGATCTTCGGATCCTTATGAGTCCGGCAGTCTGTCTGCCTTTGAGTGAGTTAGGTTGAGATAACCTAAGTCTCATTTCGATCTTCGGATCCTTATGAGTCCGGCAGTCTGTCTGCCTTTGAGTGAGTTAGGTTGAGATAACCTAAGTCTCATTTCGATCTTCGGATCCTTATGAGTCCGGCAGTCTGTCTGCCTTTGAGTGAGTTAGGTTGAGATAACCTAAGTCTCATTTCGATCTTCGGATCCTTATGAGTCCGGCAGTCTGTCTGCCTTTGAGTGAGTTAGGTTGAGATAACCTAAGTCTCATTTCGATCTTCGGATCCTTATGAGTCCGGCAGTCTGTCTGCCTTTGAGTGAGTTAGGTTGAGATAACCTAAGTCTCATTTCGATCTTCGGATCCTTATGAGTCCGGCAGTCTGTCTGCCTTTGAGTGAGTTAGGTTGAGATAACCTAAGTCTCATTTCGATCTTCGGATCCTTATGAGTCCGGCAGTCTGTCTGCCTTTGAGTGAGTTAGGTTGAGATAACCTAAGTCTCATTTCGATCTTCGGATCCTTATGAGTCCGGCAGTCTGTCTGCCTTTGAGTGAGTTAGGTTGAGATAACCTAAGTCTCATTTCGATCTTCGGATCCTTATGAGTCCGGCAGTCTGTCTGCCTTTGAGTGAGTTAGGTTGAGATAACCTAAGTCTCATTTCGATCTTCGGATCCTTATGAGTCCGGCAGTCTGTCTGCCTTTGAGTGAGTTAGGTTGAGATAACCTAAGTCTCATTTCGATCTTCGGATCCTTATGAGTCCGGCAGTCTGTCTGCCTTTGAGTGAGTTAGGTTGAGATAACCTAAGTCTCATTTCGATCTTCGGATCCTTATGAGTCCGGCAGTCTGTCTGCCTTTGAGTGAGTTAGGTTGAGATAACCTAAGTCTCATTTCGATCTTCGGATCCTTATGAGTCCGGCAGTCTGTCTGCCTTTGAGTGAGTTAGGTTGAGATAACCTAAGTCTCATTTCGATCTTCGGATCCTTATGAGTCCGGCAGTCTGTCTGCCTTTGAGTGAGTTAGGTTGAGATAACCTAAGTCTCATTTCGATCTTCGGATCCTTATGAGTCCGGCAGTCTGTCTGCCTTTGAGTGAGTTAGGTTGAGATAACCTAAGTCTCATTTCGATCTTCGGATCCTTATGAGTCCGGCAGTCTGTCTGCCTTTGAGTGAGTTAGGTTGAGATAACCTAAGTCTCATTTCGATCTTCGGATCCTTATGAGTCCGGCAGTCTGTCTGCCTTTGAGTGAGTTAGGTTGAGATAACCTAAGTCTCATTTCGATCTTCGGATCCTTATGAGTCCGGCAGTCTGTCTGCCTTTGAGTGAGTTAGGTTGAGATAACCTAAGTCTCATTTCGATCTTCGGATCCTTATGAGTCCGGCAGTCTGTCTGCCTTTGAGTGAGTTAGGTTGAGATAACCTAAGTCTCATTTCGATCTTCGGATCCTTATGAGTCCGGCAGTCTGTCTGCCTTTGAGTGAGTTAGGTTGAGATAACCTAAGTCTCATTTCGATCTTCGGATCCTTATGAGTCCGGCAGTCTGTCTGCCTTTGAGTGAGTTAGGTTGAGATAACCTAAGTCTCATTTCGATCTTCGGATCCTTATGAGTCCGGCAGTCTGTCTGCCTTTGAGTGAGTTAGGTTGAGATAACCTAAGTCTCATTTCGATCTTCGGATCCTTATGAGTCCGGCAGTCTGTCTGCCTTTGAGTGAGTTAGGTTGAGATAACCTAAGTCTCATTTCGATCTTCGGATCCTTATGAGTCCGGCAGTCTGTCTGCCTTTGAGTGAGTTAGGTTGAGATAACCTAAGTCTCATTTCGATCTTCGGATCCTTATGAGTCCGGCAGTCTGTCTGCCTTTGAGTGAGTTAGGTTGAGATAACCTAAGTCTCATTTCGATCTTCGGATCCTTATGAGTCCGGCAGTCTGTCTGCCATTGAGTGAGTTAGGTTGAGATAACCTAAGTCTCATTTCGGTCTTCGGATCCTTATGAGTTCGGCAGTCTGCATGCCTTTGAGTGAGTTAGGTTGAGATAACCTAAGTCTCATTTCGATCTTCGGATCCTTATGTGTCCGGCAGTCTGTCTGCCTTTGAGTGAGTTAGGTTGAGATAACCTAAGTCTCATTTCGATCTTCGGATCCTTATGAGTCCGGCAGTCTGTCTGCCATTGCGTGAGTTAGGTTGAGATAACCTAAGTCTCATTTCGATCTTCGGATCCTTATGAGTCCGGCAGTCTGCATGCCTTTGAGTGAGTTAGGTTGAGATAACCTAAGTCTCATTTCGATCTTCGGATCCTTATGAGTCCGGCAGTCTGTCTGCCTTTGAGTGAGTTAGGTTGAGATAACCTAAGTCTCATTTCGATCTTCGGATCCTTATGAGTCCGGCAGTCTGTCTGCCTTTGAGTGAGTTAGGTTGAGATAACCTAAGTCTCATTTCGATCTTCGGATCCTTATGAGTCCGGCAGTCTGTCTGCCTTTGAGTGAGTTAGGTTGAGATAACCTAAGTCTCATTTCGATCTTCGGATCCTTATGAGTCCGGCAGTCTGTCTGCCTTTGAGTGAGTTAGGTTGAGATAACCTAAGTCTCATTTCGATCTTCGGATCCTTATGAGTCCGGCAGTCTGTCTGCCTTTGAGTGAGTTAGGTTGAGATAACCTAAGTCTCATTTCGATCTTCGGATCCTTATGAGTCCGGCAGTCTGTCTGCCTTTGAGTGAGTTAGGTTGAGATAACCTAAGTCTCATTTCGATCTTCGGATCCTTATGAGTCCGGCAGTCTGTCTGCCTTTGAGTGAGTTAGGTTGAGATAACCTAAGTCTCATTTCAATCTTCGGATCCTTATGAGTCCGGCAGCCTGTCTGCCTTTGAGTGAGATAGGTTGAGATAACCTAAGTCTCATTTCGATCTTCGGATCCTTATGAGTCCGGCAGTCTGCATGCCTTTGAGTGAGTTAGGTTGAGATAACCTAAGTCTCATTTCGATCTTCGGATCCTTATGAGTCCGACAGTCTGTCTGCCTTTGAGTGAGTTAGGTTGAGATAACCTAAGTCTCATTTCGATCTTCGGATCCTTATGAGTCCGGCAGTCTGCATGCCTTTGAGTGAGTTAGGTTGAGATAACCTAAGTCTCATTTCGATCTTCGGATCCTTATGAGTCCGGCAGCCTGTCTACCTTTGAGTGAGTTAGGTTGAGATAACCTAAGTCTCATTTCAATCTTCGGATCCTTATGAGTCCGGCAGTCTGCATGCCTTTGAGTGAGTTAGGTTGAGATAACCTAAGTCTCATTTCGATCTTCGGATCCTTATGAGTCCGACAGTCTGTCTGCATTTGAGTGAGATAGGTTGAGATAACCTAAGTCTCATTTCGATCTTCGGATCCTTATGAGTCCGGCAGTCTGTCTGCCTTTGAGTGAGTTAGGTTGAGATAACCTAAGTCTCATTTCGATCTTCGGATCCTTATGAGTCCGGCAGTCTGCTTGCCTTTGAGTGAGTTAGGTTGAGATAACCTAAGTCTCATTTCGATCTTCGGATCCTTATGTGTCCGGCAGTCTGTCTGCATTTGAGTGAGTTAGGTTGAGATAACCTAAGTCTCAATTCGATCTTCGGATCCTTATGAGTCCGGCAGTCTGTCTACCTTTGATTGAGTTAGGTTGAGATAACCTAAGTCTCATTTCGATCTTCGGATCCTTATGAGTCCGGCAGTCTGTCTGCCTTTTATTGAGTTAGGTTGAGATAACCTAAGTCTCATTTCGATCTTCGGATCCTTATGAGTCCGGCAGTCTGCCTGCCTTTGAGTGAGTTAGGTTGAGATAAACTAAGTCTCATTTCGATCTTCGGATCCTTATGGGTCCGGCAGTCTGCCTGCCTTTGAGTGAGTTAGGTTGAGATAAGCTAAGTCTCATTTCGATCTTCGGATCCTTATGGGTCCGGCAGTCTGCCTGCCTTTGAGTGAGTTAGGTTGAGATAAGCTAAGTCTCATTTCGATCTTCGGATCCTTATGGGTCCGGCAGTCTGCCTGCCTTTGAGTGAGTTAGGTTGAGATAAGCTAAGTCTCATTTCGATCTTCGGATCCTTATGGGTCCGGCAGTCTGCCTGCCTTTGAGTGAGTTAGGTTGAGATAAGCTAAGTCTCATTTCGATCTTCGGATCCTTATGGGTCCGGCAGTCTGCCTGCCTTTGAGTGAGTTAGGTTGAGATAAGCTAAGTCTCATTTCGATCTTCGGATCCTTATGGGTCCGGCAGTCTGCCTGCCTTTGAGTGAGTTAGGTTGAGATAAGCTAAGTCTCATTTCGATCTTCGGATCCTTATGGGTCCGGCAGTCTGCCTGCCTTTGAGTGAGTTAGGTTGAGATAAGCTAAGTCTCATTTCGATCTTCGGATCCTTATGGGTCCGGCAGTCTGCCTGCCTTTGAGTGAGTTAGGTTGAGATAAGCTAAGTCTCATTTCGATCTTCGGATCCTTATGGGTCCGGCAGTCTGCCTGCCTTTGAGTGAGTTAGGTTGAGATAAGCTAAGTCTCATTTCGATCTTCGGATCCTTATGGGTCCGGCAGTCTGCCTGCCTTTGAGTGAGTTAGGTTGAGATAAGCTAAGTCTCATTTCGATCTTCGGATCCTTATGGGTCCGGCAGTCTGCCTGCCTTTGAGTGAGTTAGGTTGAGATAAGCTAAGTCTCATTTCGATCTTCGGATCCTTATGGGTCCGGCAGTCTGCCTGCCTTTGAGTGAGTTAGGTTGAGATAAGCTAAGTCTCATTTCGATCTTCGGATCCTTATGGGTCCGGCAGTCTGCCTGCCTTTGAGTGAGTTAGGTTGAGATAAGCTAAGTCTCATTTCGATCTTCGGATCCTTATGGGTCCGGCAGTCTGCCTGCCTTTGAGTGAGTTAGGTTGAGATAAGCTAAGTCTCATTTCGATCTTCGGATCCTTATGGGTCCGGCAGTCTGCCTGCCTTTGAGTGAGTTAGGTTGAGATAAGCTAAGTCTCATTTCGATCTTCGGATCCTTATGGGTCCGGCAGTCTGCCTGCCTTTGAGTGAGTTAGGTTGAGATAAGCTAAGTCTCATTTCGATCTTCGGATCCTTATGGGTCCGGCAGTCTGCCTGCCTTTGAGTGAGTTAGGTTGAGATAAGCTAAGTCTCATTTCGATCTTCGGATCCTTATGGGTCCGGCAGTCTGCCTGCCTTTGAGTGAGTTAGGTTGAGATAAGCTAAGTCTCATTTCGATCTTCGGATCCTTATGGGTCCGGCAGTCTGCCTGCCTTTGAGTGAGTTAGGTTGAGATAAGCTAAGTCTCATTTCGATCTTCGGATCCTTATGGGTCCGGCAGTCTGCCTGCCTTTGAGTGAGTTAGGTTGAGATAAGCTAAGTCTCATTTCGATCTTCGGATCCTTATGGGTCCGGCAGTCTGCCTGCCTTTGAGTGAGTTAGGTTGAGATAAGCTAAGTCTCATTTCGATCTTCGGATCCTTATGGGTCCGGCAGTCTGCCTGCCTTTGAGTGAGTTAGGTTGAGATAAGCTAAGTCTCATTTCGATCTTCGGATCCTTATGGGTCCGGCAGTCTGCCTGCCTTTGAGTGAGTTAGGTTGAGATAAGCTAAGTCTCATTTCGATCTTCGGATCCTTATGGGTCCGGCAGTCTGCCTGCCTTTGAGTGAGTTAGGTTGAGATAAGCTAAGTCTCATTTCGATCTTCGGATCCTTATGGGTCCGGCAGTCTGCCTGCCTTTGAGTGAGTTAGGTTGAGATAAGCTAAGTCTCATTTCGATCTTCGGATCCTTATGGGTCCGGCAGTCTGCCTGCCTTTGAGTGAGTTAGGTTGAGATAAGCTAAGTCTCATTTCGATCTTCGGATCCTTATGGGTCCGGCAGTCTGCCTGCCTTTGAGTGAGTTAGGTTGAGATAAGCTAAGTCTCATTTCGATCTTCGGATCCTTATGGGTCCGGCAGTCTGCCTGCCTTTGAGTGAGTTAGGTTGAGATAAGCTAAGTCTCATTTCGATCTTCGGATCCTTATGGGTCCGGCAGTCTGCCTGCCTTTGAGTGAGTTAGGTTGAGATAAGCTAAGTCTCATTTCGATCTTCGGATCCTTATGGGTCCGGCAGTCTGCCTGCCTTTGAGTGAGTTAGGTTGAGATAAGCTAAGTCTCATTTCGATCTTCGGATCCTTATGGGTCCGGCAGTCTGCCTGCCTTTGAGTGAGTTAGGTTGAGATAAGCTAAGTCTCATTTCGATCTTCGGATCCTTATGGGTCCGGCAGTCTGCCTGCCTTTGAGTGAGTTAGGTTGAGATAAGCTAAGTCTCATTTCGATCTTCGGATCCTTATGGGTCCGGCAGTCTGCCTGCCTTTGAGTGAGTTAGGTTGAGATAAGCTAAGTCTCATTTCGATCTTCGGATCCTTATGGGTCCGGCAGTCTGCCTGCCTTTGAGTGAGTTAGGTTGAGATAAGCTAAGTCTCATTTCGATCTTCGGATCCTTATGGGTCCGGCAGTCTGCCTGCCTTTGAGTGAGTTAGGTTGAGATAAGCTAAGTCTCATTTCGATCTTCGGATCCTTATGGGTCCGGCAGTCTGCCTGCCTTTGAGTGAGTTAGGTTGAGATAAGCTAAGTCTCATTTCGATCTTCGGATCCTTATGGGTCCGGCAGTCTGCCTGCCTTTGAGTGAGTTAGGTTGAGATAAGCTAAGTCTCATTTCGATCTTCGGATCCTTATGGGTCCGGCAGTCTGCCTGCCTTTGAGTGAGTTAGGTTGAGATAAGCTAAGTCTCATTTCGATCTTCGGATCCTTATGGGTCCGGCAGTCTGCCTGCCTTTGAGTGAGTTAGGTTGAGATAAGCTAAGTCTCATTTCGATCTTCGGATCCTTATGGGTCCGGCAGTCTGCCTGCCTTTGAGTGAGTTAGGTTGAGATAAGCTAAGTCTCATTTCGATCTTCGGATCCTTATGGGTCCGGCAGTCTGCCTGCCTTTGAGTGAGTTAGGTTGAGATAAGCTAAGTCTCATTTCGATCTTCGGATCCTTATGGGTCCGGCAGTCTGCCTGCCTTTGAGTGAGTTAGGTTGAGATAAGCTAAGTCTCATTTCGATCTTCGGATCCTTATGGGTCCGGCAGTCTGCCTGCCTTTGAGTGAGTTAGGTTGAGATAAGCTAAGTCTCATTTCGATCTTCGGATCCTTATGGGTCCGGCAGTCTGCCTGCCTTTGAGTGAGTTAGGTTGAGATAAGCTAAGTCTCATTTCGATCTTCGGATCCTTATGGGTCCGGCAGTCTGCCTGCCTTTGAGTGAGTTAGGTTGAGATAAGCTAAGTCTCATTTCGATCTTCGGATCCTTATGGGTCCGGCAGTCTGCCTGCCTTTGAGTGAGTTAGGTTGAGATAAGCTAAGTCTCATTTCGATCTTCGGATCCTTATGGGTCCGGCAGTCTGCCTGCCTTTGAGTGAGTTAGGTTGAGATAAGCTAAGTCTCATTTCGATCTTCGGATCCTTATGGGTCCGGCAGTCTGCCTGCCTTTGAGTGAGTTAGGTTGAGATAAGCTAAGTCTCATTTCGATCTTCGGATCCTTATGGGTCCGGCAGTCTGCCTGCCTTTGAGTGAGTTAGGTTGAGATAAGCTAAGTCTCATTTCGATCTTCGGATCCTTATGGGTCCGGCAGTCTGCCTGCCTTTGAGTGAGTTAGGTTGAGATAAGCTAAGTCTCATTTCGATCTTCGGATCCTTATGGGTCCGGCAGTCTGCCTGCCTTTGAGTGAGTTAGGTTGAGATAAGCTAAGTCTCATTTCGATCTTCGGATCCTTATGGGTCCGGCAGTCTGCCTGCCTTTGAGTGAGTTAGGTTGAGATAAGCTAAGTCTCATTTCGATCTTCGGATCCTTATGGGTCCGGCAGTCTGCCTGCCTTTGAGTGAGTTAGGTTGAGATAAGCTAAGTCTCATTTCGATCTTCGGATCCTTATGAGTCCGGCAGTCTGCCTGCCTTTGAGTGAGTTAGGTTGAGATAACCTAAGTCTCATTTCGATCTTCGGATCCTTATGAGTCCGGCAGTCTGCATGCCTTTGAGTGAGTTAGGTTGAGGTAACCTAGGTCTCATTTCTATCTTCGGATCCTTATGTGTCCGGCAGTCTGTCTGCCTTTGAGTGAGTTAGGTTGAGATAACCTAAGTCTCATTTCAATCTT
>NC_044931.1:9662283-9664852 GCF_003576645.1 Ipomoea triloba | reverse complement strand
AGTGAGTTAGGTTGAGATAACCTAAGTCTCATTTCGATCCTCGGATCCTAATGAGTCCGGCATTCTGTCTGCCTTTGAGTGAGTTAGGTTGAGATAACCTAAGTCTCATTTCGATCTTCGGATCCTTATGAGTCCGGCAGTCTGCATGCCTTTGAGTGAGTTAGGTTGAGGTAACCTAGGTCTCATTTCGATCTTCGGATCCTTATGAGTCCGGCAGTCTGTCTGCCTTTGAGTGAGTTAGGTTGAGATAACCTAAGTCTCATTTCGATCTTCGGATCCTTATGAGTCCGACAGTCTGTCTGCCTTTGAGTGAGTTAGGTTGAGATAACCTAACTCTCATTTCGATCTTCGGATCCTTATGAGTCCGACAGTCTGTCTGCCTTTGAGTGAGTTAGGTTGAGATAACCTAACTCTCATTTCGATCTTCGGATCCTTATGAGTCCGACAGTCTGTCTGCCTTTGAGTGAGTTAGGTTGAGATAACCTAACTCTCATTTCGATCTTCGGATCCTTATGAGTCCGACAGTCTGTCTGCCTTTGAGTGAGTTAGGTTGAGATAACCTAACTCTCATTTCGATCTTCGGATCCTTATGAGTCCGACAGTCTGTCTGCCTTTGAGTGAGTTAGGTTGAGATAACCTAACTCTCATTTCGATCTTCGGATCCTTATGAGTCCGACAGTCTGTCTGCCTT
Organism: Ipomoea triloba; assembly: GCF_003576645.1. Lineage (NCBI taxonomy): Eukaryota > Viridiplantae > Streptophyta > Magnoliopsida > Solanales > Convolvulaceae > Ipomoea > Ipomoea triloba. The sequence continues at coordinate 9,664,161 of NC_044931.1, read as the reverse complement.
TGAGTGAGTTAGGTTGAGATAACCTAACTCTCATTTCGATCTTCGGATCCTTATGAGTCCGACAGTCTGTCTGCCTTTGAGTGAGTTAGGTTGAGATAACCTAACTCTCATTTCGATCTTCGGATCCTTATGAGTCCGACAGTCTGTCTGCCTTTGAGTGAGTTAGGTTGAGATAACCTAAGTCTCATTTCGATCTTCGGATCCTTATGAGTCCGGCAGTCTGTCTGCCTTTGAGTGAGTTAGGTTGAGATAACCTAAGTCTCATTTCGATCTTCGGATCCTTATGAGTCCGGCAGTCTGGCTGCCTTTGAGTGAATTAGGTTGAGATAACCTAAGTCTCATTTCGATCTTCGGATCCTTATGAGTCCGGCAGTCTGCCTGCCTTTGAGTGAGTAAGGTTGAGATAACCTAAGTCTCATTTCGACCTTCGGATCCTTATGAGTCCGGCAGTCTGTCTGCCTTTTAGTGAGTTAGGTTGAGATAACCTAAGTCTCATTTCGATCCTCGGATCCTTATGAGTCTGGCAGTCTGTCTGCCTTTGAGTGAGTTAGGTTGAGATAACCTAAGTCTCATTTCGACCTTCGGATCCTTATGAGTCCGGCAGTCTGTCTCCCTTTGAGTGAGTTAGGTTGAGATAACCTAAGTCTCATTTCGACCTTCGGATCCTTATGAGTCCGGCAGTCTGTCTCCCTTTGAGTGAGTTAGGTTGAGATAACCTAAGTCTCATTTCGACCTTCGGATCCTTATGAGTCCGGCAGTCTGTCTCCCTTTGAGTGAGTTAGGTTGAGATAACCTAAGTCTCATTTCGACCTTCGGATCCTTATGAGTCCGGCAGTCTGTCTCCCTTTGAGTGAGTTAGGTTGAGATAACCTAAGTCTCATTTCGACCTTCGGATCCTTATGAGTCCGGCAGTCTGTCTCCCTTTGAGTGAGTTAGGTTGAGATAACCTAAGTCTCATTTCGACCTTCGGATCCTTATGAGTCCGGCAGTCTGTCTCCCTTTGAGTGAGTTAGGTTGAGATAACCTAAGTCTCATTTCGACCTTCGGATCCTTATGAGTCCGGCAGTCTGTCTCCCTTTGAGTGAGTTAGGTTGAGATAACCTAAGTCTCATTTCGACCTTCGGATCCTTATGAGTCCGGCAGTCTGTCTCCCTTTGAGTGAGTTAGGTTGAGATAACCTAAGTCTCATTTCGACCTTCGGATCCTTATGAGTCCGGCAGTCTGTCTCCCTTTGAGTGAGTTAGGTTGAGATAACCTAAGTCTCATTTCGACCTTCGGATCCTTATGAGTCCGGCAGTCTGTCTCCCTTTGAGTGAGTTAGGTTGAGATAACCTAAGTCTCATTTCGACCTTCGGATCCTTATGAGTCCGGCAGTCTGTCTCCCTTTGAGTGAGTTAGGTTGAGATAACCTAAGTCTCATTTCGACCTTCGGATCCTTATGAGTCCGGCAGTCTGTCTCCCTTTGAGTGAGTTAGGTTGAGATAACCTAAGTCTCATTTCGACCTTCGGATCCTTATGAGTCCGGCAGTCTGTCTCCCTTTGAGTGAGTTAGGTTGAGATAACCTAAGTCTCATTTCGACCTTCGGATCCTTATGAGTCCGGCAGTCTGTCTGCCTTTGAGTGAGTTAGGTTGAGATAACCTAAGTCTCATTTCGATCTTCGGATCCTTATGAGTCCGGCAGTCTGTCTGCCATTGAGTGAGTTAGGTTGAGATAACCTAAGTCTCATTTCGATCTTCGGATCCTTATGAGTTCGGCAGTCTGCATGCCTTTGAGTGAGTAAGGTTGAGATAACCTAAGTCTCATTTCGACCTTCGGATCCTTATGAGTCCGGCAGTCTGTCTGCCTTTGAGTGAGTTAGGTTGAGATAACCTAAGTC
>NC_044931.1:9660848-9661283 GCF_003576645.1 Ipomoea triloba | reverse complement strand
TTTTTGGTACGTTATTATATTTGAAGTCTCTAATTTTCAAAACACAATTAAATTTAGGGTTTGCTTTCAAAGCCGAAATTGAATTTTGGAAGTTTTTATTTTTATTTTTATTTTCCTGTGTTTGTTTATGTAAATAAAATTTAGTTAAAAAGAGAGAAATAAAATGGAAAAAAGTCTCAGTTTTGCGAAAAATGACTTTATAATTTTTCTGTCGAAAGACATTTTTTAGTTTCACCACACCACAACACAACGATAGCACAGTACCAATGCACACAAAGCTATGTAAATTGTCGAATCGTGTATAAGTGCACCATTAGGCAATATTGAATGCACATTTGATATAATTTACATTATATATTCGGCGTTATATGCTTTTTTGATCGTAGTGCCAGTTTCAATTTCACAATTCTATAGGCTAGATCTCATGCTCCAATG
>NC_044931.1:9660530-9660821 GCF_003576645.1 Ipomoea triloba | reverse complement strand
GTTAGAGCGTCGTGCTAATAACGCGAAGGTCACAGGTTCGAGACCTGTATGAGCCATCACACTTATTATTGACTTTGAACTTGTACTATTTTTTGGTACGTTATTATATTTGAAGTCTCTAATTTTCAAAACACAATTAAATTTAGGGTTTGCTTTCAAAGCCGAAATTGAATTTTGGAAGTTTTTTTTTTGTTTTTTTATTTTCCTGTGTTTGTTTATGTAAATAAAATTTAGTTAAAAAGAGAGAAATAAAATGGAAAAAAGTCTCAGTTTTGCGAAAAATGACTTTAT
>NC_044931.1:9658602-9659530 GCF_003576645.1 Ipomoea triloba | reverse complement strand
AGGCTTCTAGTAGCTCTTATAGATCTTACCAAAGCTTTTTGGTAAGGGTGTTGTCTAAAAGCAATGGGGTCTTGTATCTCAAGTTCAAAATTTCTAAATTGTCTATATAAATAATCAAGGCTTGCCTTGGCATGCTTGATATTTACAAGAAAAGTGTTTCCAGAATACCTAGGAGTGTCCATATTTAATGAGTTACTTTTGCAAAAAGTTTTTCAAAATAAGTTTTTTCTTTAAGTAAATGTTTGTAAGCATAATAACAGTGTCTATCATAAAGGTTTTTCTTGCTAAAGTTTGGATTTTCTTCAACAAGAGGTTTGTATATTTTAAGTTGTCTTATGACTTCTCTATATTGTCTTTTCATGACAGTAAAAGTATCAAAATAAGTATATTCCATTAGAGTTTTTGTCTCAGAAATCGTAAAAGCTCTGATACCAAGTAAGGGAGGGGGGTATGCTCCTTTAGGAGTGAAGTATGCCTTTAGTAAAGGTTTATAAAGGGAAAATTTTAGTCTGTCTCTGGTCCACTGGAATAATTCCAGTGTCTCAAAAAGTTTTTCAAAATAAGTTTTTTCTTTAAGTAAATGTTNAGCAATTGGGTCTTGTATCTCAAGTTCAAAATTTCTAAGTTGTCTATATAAATAATCAAGGCTTGCCTTGGCATGCTTGATATTTACAAGAAAAGTGTTTCCAGAATACCTAGGAGTGTCCATATTTAATGAGTTACTTTTGCAAAAAGTTTTTCAAAATAAGTTTTTTCTTTAAGTAAATGTTTGTAAGCATAATAACAGTGTCTATCATAAAGGTTTTTCTTGCTAAAGTTTGGATTTTCTTCAACATACTTTGACTACAACATCACTGTACCAAATCATAACTTAATTAAACAAGGATTAGACAAAACTTTCCCTACAGAAATCTCAAATACTATACTT
>NC_044931.1:9656915-9657602 GCF_003576645.1 Ipomoea triloba | reverse complement strand
TCGACTTTCAATTCGACCACAAATGGTCCTCTGACTTTCATTTTTGACCACAAATAGTCCTCTGTTAAAATTTCTATTAAATAGGTGTTAAATCTAGGGGTATTATCGTCAAATTGATATATCTAATGGTCATAAAATAAAAATATTTATAATTTTTCACCAACAAGCATAATTGAAACAATTAATAAATATAAATACTCCTAAATAAAAAGACAATACACCTTTTTCTCGTAATTATGCGTACAAAATGAAGATTTAATATTAGAGCTATCTTTTTTAATTTAACCAACAGATTAAAATGGAAGAATTTTTTAAAATAAACCTTGCTTCCTTCATTTTCATGATTGTTCATACATGACCGATTAATAGTTTTCACTTTTCATTAGTCGATCAAACATTTTGTTTGGGACATAACTGAAGGCTGTCACCGTTGAATTAATATAATTAATCAAGTACAAATTGCGAACATTAATCATGGATTTTTAATTAATTTGTTCATTTATGTAATTTGTCACGTCCATTTTGTTTTTATAATTATTAACTTAATGTTTATTAATGTTAGAAATTAATTATGTTGTCATATAATTCTAAAAAAGAAGTAATCATAATAATATTAATCAATTTGACGATATTACCCCTAGATTTAACACCTATTTAACAGAAATTTTAACAGAGGACTATTTGTGG
>NC_044931.1:9655299-9655915 GCF_003576645.1 Ipomoea triloba | reverse complement strand
GATGTTTTGATTTTAGTGGGAGGTGTGGATAGTGATAAAACGGAGAAGAAGTTCCCCGATTGTCGTGTTCTCAAGGATGGAAAATTGGAACCGAATCTAGCGTGTAATATTTTTGATGTTAAGAGACATTAGTTACAAGATTCACTCTAAGCAAAAGAAGTCATGGTGAAGAGTTTGAATAAAGTAAAACAAAAGTAATCAATTAACGAAAGAAAGGAAATGAATGTCCTATCTAGGTCTCAAGTTTGATACTACTACAGGGTCTTCTAGGCAATGCAACTACATTTCTATCAAGGGAGAACACGACACCATCTCCGAGTGGCATCAAACTTTGGACTCCTTGTTCCTCAGTCAGATGGGGCATTTTAACAAACACTTGGTCAACCACTTCTCCCGGGCCTCGGCATCCCGGACCAAGGGTGTGGATGTGGCCAATTAGGACTCGTATAGTTCCGATATCTCGCAACCTATACATCCACTAACTTAACCTACTATCCTGGTCGTAAATTGAAGCAAATAAAGATAAATATCAACCACACAAGATATATGAACGGAGAAGATTTACCATTCATTGCCTTGTAGTGGGACTCTTTTGATCTCCTTGAGAGTTATGTAT
>NC_044931.1:9653389-9654299 GCF_003576645.1 Ipomoea triloba | reverse complement strand
ACTCCATTTTCAGGACTCCGGCCTAACCAAAACACCAACCTTATGACTTCTTTCTCACAGTCTCTTTTTTGGGAGGCACGGTTGACCGAGTGCCGACTCCATTTTCAGGACTCCGCCCTAACCAAAATACCAACCTTATGACTTCTTTCTCACACTCCCTTTTCAGGGAGGCACGGTTGACCGAGTGCCGACTCCATTTTCAGGACTCCGGCCTAACCAAAACACCAACCTTATGACTTCTTTCTCGCACTCTCTTTTCAGGGAGGCACGGTTGACCGAGTGCCGACCCCATTTTCAGGACTCCGGCCTAACCAAAATACCAACCTTATGACTTCTTTCTCGCACTCTCTTTTCAGGGAGGCACGGTTGACCGAGTGCCGACCCCATTTTCAGGACTCCGGCCTAACCAAAATACCAACCTTATGACTTCTTTCTCGCACTCTCTTTTCAGGGAGGCACGGTTGACCGAGTGCCGACCCCATTTTCAGGACTCCGGCCTAACCAAAATACCAACCTTATGACTTCTTTCTCGCACTCTCTTTTCAGGGAGGCACGGTTGACCGAGTGCCGACACCATTTTCAGGACTCCGGCCTAACCAAAACACCAACCTTATGACTTCTTTCTCGCACTCCCTTTTCAGGGAGGCGTGGTTGACCGAGTGCCGACACCATTTTCAGGACTCCGGCCTAACCAAAACACCAACCTTATGACTACTTTCTCGCACTCTCTTTTCAGGGAGGCACAGCTGATCGAGTGCCGACTCCATTGTTAGGACTCCGGCCTAACCAAAACATCAACCTTATGACTTCTTTCTCAAACTCCCTTTTCAGGGATGCACGGTTGACCGAGTGCAAACTCCATTTTCAGGACTCCGGCCTAACCAAAACACCAACCTTATGACTTCTTTCT
>NC_044931.1:9650066-9653160 GCF_003576645.1 Ipomoea triloba | reverse complement strand
ACTTCTTTTCAACTCCCTTTTCAGGGATGCACGGTTGAGCGAGTGTCGACTCAATTTTCAGGACTCCTGCCTAACCAAAACACCAACCTAATTACTTATTTCTCGCACTCCCTTTTTATGGAGGAACGGTTGACCGAGTGCCGACTCCATTTTCAGGACTCCGGCCTAACCAAAACACCATCCTTATAACTTCTTTTCACACTCCCTTTTCAGGGAGGCACGGTTGACCGAGTGCCGACTCCATTTTCAGGACTCCGGCCTAACCAAAACACCATCCTTATAACTTCTTTTCACACTCCCTTTTCAGGGAGGCACGGTTGACCGAGTGCCGACTCCATTTTCAGGACTCCGGCCTAACCAAAACACCATCCTTATAACTTCTTTTCACACTCCCTTTTCAGGGAGGCACGGTTGACCGAGTGCCGACTCCATTTTCAGGACTCCGGCCTAACCAAAACACCATCCTTATAACTTCTTTTCACACTCCCTTTTCAGGGAGGCACGGTTGACCGAGTGCCGACTCCATTTTCAGGACTCCGGCCTAACCAAAACACCATCCTTATAACTTCTTTTCACACTCCCTTTTCAGGGAGGCACGGTTGACCGAGTGCCGACTCCATTTTCAGGACTCCGGCCTAACCAAAACACCATCCTTATAACTTCTTTTCACACTCCCTTTTCAGGGAGGCACGGTTGACCGAGTGCCGACTCCATTTTCAGGACTCCGGCCTAACCAAAACACCATCCTTATAACTTCTTTTCACACTCCCTTTTCAGGGAGGCACGGTTGACCGAGTGCCGACTCCATTTTCAGGACTCCGGCCTAACCAAAACACCATCCTTATAACTTCTTTTCACACTCCCTTTTCAGGGAGGCACGGTTGACCGAGTGCCGACTCCATTTTCAGGACTCCGGCCTAACCAAAACACCATCCTTATAACTTCTTTTCACACTCCCTTTTCAGGGAGGCACGGTTGACCGAGTGCCGACTCCATTTTCAGGACTCCGGCCTAACCAAAACACCATCCTTATAACTTCTTTTCACACTCCCTTTTCAGGGAGGCACGGTTGACCGAGTGCCGACTCCATTTTCAGGACTCCGGCCTAACCAAAACACCATCCTTATAACTTCTTTTCACACTCCCTTTTCAGGGAGGCACGGTTGACCGAGTGCCGACTCCATTTTCAGGACTCCGGCCTAACCAAAACACCATCCTTATAACTTCTTTTCACACTCCCTTTTCAGGGAGGCACGGTTGACCGAGTGCCGACTCCATTTTCAGGACTCCGGCCTAACCAAAACACCATCCTTATAACTTCTTTTCACACTCCCTTTTCAGGGAGGCACGGTTGACCGAGTGCCGACTCCATTTTCAGGACTCCGGCCTAACCAAAACACCATCCTTATAACTTCTTTTCACACTCCCTTTTCAGGGAGGCACGGTTGACCGAGTGCCGACTCCATTTTCAGGACTCCGGCCTAACCAAAACACCATCCTTATAACTTCTTTTCACACTCCCTTTTCAGGGAGGCACGGTTGACCGAGTGCCGACTCCATTTTCAGGACTCCGGCCTAACCAAAACACCATCCTTATAACTTCTTTTCACACTCCCTTTTCAGGGAGGCACGGTTGACCGAGTGCCGACTCCATTTTCAGGACTCCGGCCTAACCAAAACACCATCCTTATAACTTCTTTTCACACTCCCTTTTCAGGGAGGCACGGTTGACCGAGTGCCGACTCCATTTTCAGGACTCCGGCCTAACCAAAACACCATCCTTATAACTTCTTTTCACACTCCCTTTTCAGGGAGGCACGGTTGACCGAGTGCCGACTCCATTTTCAGGACTCCGGCCTAACCAAAACACCATCCTTATAACTTCTTTTCACACTCCCTTTTCAGGGAGGCACGGTTGACCGAGTGCCGACTCCATTTTCAGGACTCCGGCCTAACCAAAACACCATCCTTATAACTTCTTTTCACACTCCCTTTTCAGGGAGGCACGGTTGACCGAGTGCCGACTCCATTTTCAGGACTCCGGCCTAACCAAAACACCATCCTTATAACTTCTTTTCACACTCCCTTTTCAGGGAGGCACGGTTGACCGAGTGCCGACTCCATTTTCAGGACTCCGGCCTAACCAAAACACCATCCTTATAACTTCTTTTCACACTCCCTTTTCAGGGAGGCACGGTTGACCGAGTGCCGACTCCATTTTCAGGACTCCGGCCTAACCAAAACACCATCCTTATAACTTCTTTTCACACTCCCTTTTCAGGGAGGCACGGTTGACCGAGTGCCGACTCCATTTTCAGGACTCCGGCCTAACCAAAACACCATCCTTATAACTTCTTTTCACACTCCCTTTTCAGGGAGGCACGGTTGACCGAGTGCCGACTCCATTTTCAGGACTCCGGCCTAACCAAAACACCATCCTTATAACTTCTTTTCACACTCCCTTTTCAGGGAGGCACGGTTGACCGAGTGCCGACTCCATTTTCAGGACTCCGGCCTAACCAAAACACCATCCTTATAACTTCTTTTCACACTCCCTTTTCAGGGAGGCACGGTTGACCGAGTGCCGACTCCATTTTCAGGACTCCGGCCTAACCAAAACACCATCCTTATGACTTCTTTTCACACTCCCTTTTCAGGGAGGCACGGTTGACCGAGTGCCGACTCCATTTTCAGGACTCCGGCCTAACCAAAACACCATCCTTATAACTTCTTTTCACACTCCCTTTTCAGGGAGGCACGGTTGACCGAGTGCCGACTCCATTTTCAGGACTCCGGCCTAACCAAAACACCAACCTTATGACTTCTTTCTCACACTCCCTTTTCAGGGAGGCACGGTTGACCGAGTGCCGACTCCATTTTCAGGACTCCGGCCTAACCAAAACACCAACCTTATGACTTCTTTCTCGCACTCCCTTTTCAGGGAGGCACGGTTGACCGAGTGCCGACACCATTTTCAGGGCTCCGGCCTAACCAAATCACCAACCTTATTACTTATTTCTCACACTCCCTTTTTATGGAGGAACGGTTGACCGAGTGCCGACTCCATTTTCAGGGCTCCGCCTAACCAAAACAC
>NC_044931.1:9644893-9649066 GCF_003576645.1 Ipomoea triloba | reverse complement strand
TTAGTGACCTGTAATACTAGGTAAACCTAAATATGACTTTTTTTTTTGCAACAAATATGTCAAATAGGCCATCGATCTTTACCTGAAAAATTAATTACGACCTCAAAGTTTTTAAAGTTGCAATTAGGTATATAAACAAGTCAATTTTGTTCATCAAGGCATAATTACCTGTTAGTGACCTGTAATACCAGGTAACTGTAAATATGACTTTTTCTTTGCAAAAAATATGTCAAATAGCCAATCAAACTTTACCTGAAAATTAATTAAACAAGTAAATTAAGTTCATCAAGGCATAATTACCTGTTAGTGACCTGTAATACCAGGTAACTGTAAATATGACTTTTTCTTTGCAAAAAATATGTCAAATAGCCAATCAAACTTTACCTGAAAATTAATTAAACAAGTAAATTAAGTTCATCAAGGCATAATTACCTGTTAGTAACCTGTAATAGCAGGTAAATGTAAATCTGACTGTTTTTTGCAAAATATATGTCAAATAGCCCATCAAAGTTTACCTGAAAATTAATTAAACAAGTCAATTTAGTTCATTAAGGCATAATTACCTGTCAGTAACCTGTAATAACATGTAAATCTAAGTATGACTTTTTTTGCAAAAAATATGTCAAATAGGCCATCGAACTTTACCTGAAAAATTAATTAGGCCCTCAAACTTTTTAAAGTTGCAATTAGGTACTTAAACAAGTCAATTTAGTTTATCAAGGCCTAATTACCTGTCAGTGACCTGTAATAACAGGTAAATCTAAGTATGACTTTTTTTGCAAAAAATATCTCAAATAGGCCATCGATCTTTACCTGATAAATTAATTAGGCCTTCAAGCTTTTTAAAGTTGCAATTAGGTTCATAAACATGTCAATTTAGTTCATCAAAGCATAATTACCTGTTAGCGACCTGTAATACCAGGTTAATGTAAATACGACTTTTTTATTTTTTTTGCAAAAAATATGTCAAATAGGCCATCGAACTTTACCTGAAAAATTAATTAGGCCCTCAAACTTTTTTTAAAGTTGCAATTAGGTACATAAACAAGTCAATTTAGTTCATCAAGGCATAATACCTGTCATANTAACCTGTAATAACAGGTAAATCTAAATATGACTTTTTTTGCAAAAAATATGTCAAATAGGCCATCGATCTTTACCTGAAAAATTATTTAGGCCCTCAAGCTTTTTAAAGTTTCAATTAGGTTCATAAACATGTCAATTTAGTTCATCAAGGCATAATTACCTGTTAGCGACCTGTAATACCAGGTAAATGTAAATATGACTTTTTTTTTTGTTTTTTTTTTTTTTGCAAAAAATATGTCAAATAGGCCATCGAACTTTTACCTGAAAAATTAATTAGGCCCTCAAACTTTTTAAAGTTGCAATTAGGTACTTAAACAAGTCAATTTTGTTCATCAAGACATAATTACAAGTTAGTGACCTGTAATACTAGGTAAACCTAAATATTACTTTTTTTTTTGCAACAAATATGTCAAATAGGCCATCGATCTTTACCTGAAAAATTAATTAGGCCGTCAAAGTTTTTAAAGCTGCAATTAGGTATATAAAAAAGTCAATTTTGTTCATCAAGACATAATTAACTGTTACTGACCTGTAATACCAAGTAACTTTAAATATGGCTTTTTCTTTGCAAAAAATATGTCAAATAACACATCAAACTTTACCTGAAAATTAATGAAACAAGTCAATTAAGTTGATCAAGGCATAATTACCTGTTAGTGACCTGTAACAGCAAGTAAATGTAAATCTGACTTTTTTTTTGCAAAATTTATGTCAAATAGCCCATCAAACTTTACCTGAAAATTAATTAAACAAGTCAATTTTGTTCATCAAGGCATAATTTCCTGTCAGTAACCTGTAATAACAGGTAAATCTAAATATGACTTTTTTTCCAAAAAATATGTCAAATAGGCCATCGATCTTTACCTAAAAAATTATTTAGGCCCTCAAGCTTTTTAAAGTTGCAATTAGGTACTTAAACAAGTCAATTTAGTTTATCAAGGCATAATTAGCTGTCAGTAACCTGTAATAACAAGTAAATCTAAGTATGACTTTTTTTGCAAAAAATATCTCAATTAGGCCATCGATCTTTACCTGATAAATTAATTAGGCCCTCATTAGGCCATCGATCTTTACCTGATAAATTAATTAGGCCCTCAAGCTTTTATCGATCTTTACCTGATAAATTAATTAGGCCCTCAAGCTTTTAAAAGTTGCAATTAGGTTCATAAACATGTCAATTTAGTTCATCAAGGCATAATTACCTGTTAGCAACCTGTAATACCAGGTAAATTTAAATATCACTTTTTTTTACAAAAAATATGTCAAATCGGCCATCGAACTTTACCTGAGAAATTAATTAGGCCCCCAAATTTTTTTTAAAGTTGAAATTAGGTACATAAACAAGTCAATTTAGTTCATCAAGGCATAATTACCTATCAGTAACCTGTTAGAACAGTTAAATCTAAGTATGACTTTTTTTGCAAAAAATATGTCAAATACGCCATCAATCTTTACCTGATAAATTAATTAGGCCGTCAAGCTTTTTAAATTTGCAATTAGGTTCAGAAACATGTCAATTTAGTTCATCAAGGCATAATTATCGTTAGCGACATGTAATACCATGTAAATGTAAATATGATTTTTTTTTTTTTGCAAAAAATATGTCAAATAGACCATCGAACTTTACCTGAAAAATTAATTAGGCCCTCAAACTTTTTAAAGTTGCAATTAGGTACTTAAACAAGTCAATTTAGTTTATCAAGGCATAATTATTTGTTAGTGACCTGTAATACTAGGTAAACCTAAATATGACTTTTTTTTTTGCAACAAATATGTCAAATAGGCCATCGATCTTTACCTGAAAAATTAATTAGGACCTCAAAGTTTTTAAAGTTGCAATTAGGTATATAAACAAGTCAATTTTGTTCATCAAGGCATAATTAACTGTTAGTGACCTGTAATACCAGGTAACTGTAAATATAACTTTTTCTTTGCAACAAAATATGTCAAATAGCCCATCAAACTTTACCTTAAAATTAATTAAAGAAGTCAATTAAGTTCATCAAGGCATAATTACCTGTTAGTGACCTGTAATAGCAGGTTAATATAAATCTGACTTTTTTTTGTAAAATATATGTCAAATAGCCCATCAAACTTTACCTGAAAATTAATTAAACAAGTCAATTTAGTTCATCAAGGCATAATTACCTGTCAGTAACCTGTAATAACATGTAAATCTAAGTATGACTTTTTTTGCAAAAAATATGTCAAATAAGCCATCGATCTTTACCTGATAAATTAATTAGGCCCTCAAGCTTTTTAAAGTTGCAATTAGGTTCATAAACATGTCAATTTAGTTCATCAAGGCATAATTACCTGTTAGCGACCTGTAATACCAGGTAAATGTAAATATGACTTTTTTTTTTTTTTTTTTTTTTTTTTTTTTTTTTTNTCAAATAGCCCATCAAACTTTACCTGAAAATTAATTAAACAAGTCAATTTAGTTCATCAAGGCATAATTACCTGTCAGTAACCTGTAATAACATGTAAATCTAAGTATGACTTTTTTTGCAAAAAATATGTCAAATAGGCCATCGATCTTTACCTGATAAATTAATTAGGCCCTCAAGCTTTTTAAAGTTGCAATTAGGTACATAAACAAGTCAATTTAGTTCATCAAGGCATAATTACCTGTCAGTAACCTGTAATAACAGGTAAATCTAAGTATGACTTTTTTTGCAAAAAATATCTCAATTAGGCCATCGATCTTTACCTGATAAATTAATTAGGCCCTCAAGCTTTTAAAAGTTGCAATTAGGTTCATCAACATGTCAATTTAGTTCATCAAGGCATAATTACCTGTCAGTAACCTGTAATAACAGGTAAATCTAAGTATGACTTTTTTTGCAAAAAATATCTCAATTAGGCCATCGATCTTTACCTGATAAATTAATTAGGCCCTCAAGCTTTTAAAAGTTGCAATTAGGTTCATAAACATGTCAATTTAGTTCATCAAGGCATAATTACCTGTTAGCAACCGGTAATACCAAGTAAATTTAAATATCACTTTTTTTTACAAGAAATATGTCAAATCGGCCATCGAACTTTACCTGAAAAATTAATTAGGCCCTCAAATTTTTTTTAAAG
>NC_044931.1:9643025-9643893 GCF_003576645.1 Ipomoea triloba | reverse complement strand
TAAAGGAAGAACAACATGCATGATTGGAAGAATTTTAGCATCAAACACCCTCCTTAACTCTTCTAGGATGGTGTTCACTTCCTTTTCCTCATCCTCTTTTCCCCTAAAGATCTTTTCATTTGTTTCAAACCATATCTCCTCACTCCCATTTTCATTTTCAAATGTAGTCAAGTCTCTCCACTCAACTTTCTCTATAAGATCAAATGTAAGAATCTCATCATTTTTTGTCATCCCTTCCTCTCCTTCCCTTCTCTCATCTTCCCAAAAATTACTCTCACTCTCACAAGAGTAGAACGAAGCATCATCCCCCTCACTCATCAATTCATTTTCAACCAAGACAAAGGATTAATCTTCCAAAAAGTTAAAGCAATCATACTCATATTTAAACAAAAGAGAATCCTTACAATCATTAATCAATATATCAAAATTTTTTATGGAATCGTCCTCCCGAAATTTAAAGCAATCATAATCACATGTGATGGAAGTATTAATTCAAAGGGAGTCAACCTCACAAGTGTCAAGGGTGTTTGCAAAAAGAGCACAAGGATTTTCGAGAATATCAATGCAAGAAGGATTAGTAATTTTACCACATTTTGGCTCTTCATCTTCCCACACTACTTCTATGTCATCATCCTCACTCTCCATCTTTACCTCCTTTTGATTTTCCAATTCGAGAATTGGAACTTCTTCAAGCACCGGGGCATAACAATCTACGTTTTCTTCAACATTCACCTCTTTGCTAGCATCTTGCTCTTTATCAACCTCTTGTATAATCCTTGGATGGGCTTCCAAAGTGGGGATGTCATCTATGATGGTGGAGTTGGCTCGGGACTCATTCATCTTCATAAGCTCCTCCATCATGGACAAC
>NC_044931.1:9641794-9642025 GCF_003576645.1 Ipomoea triloba | reverse complement strand
TGTATCAAACTTGAGACCTAGATAGGACATTCATTTCCTTTCTTTCGTTAATTGATTACTTTTGTTTTACTTTTGTCAAACTCTTCACCATGACTTCATTTGCTTAGAGTGAATCTTGTAACTAATGTCTCTTAACATCAAAAATGTTACACGCTTGATTCGTTTCCAATTTTCCATCCTTGAGAACACGACAATCGGGGAACTTCTTCTCCGTTTTATCACTATCCACAC
>NC_044931.1:9628003-9635495 GCF_003576645.1 Ipomoea triloba | reverse complement strand
TTGTGTGGTTGATGTTTATCTTTATTTGCTTCTATTTACGACCAGGATAGTGGGTTAAGTTAGTGGATGTATAGGTTGCGAGATATCGGAACTATACGAGTCCTAATTGGCTACATCCACAGCCTTGGTACGGGATGCCGAGACCCGAGAGAAGTGGTTGACCAAGTGTTTGTTAAAATGCCCCATCTGACTGAGGAACAAGGAGTCCAAAGTTTGATGCCACTCGGAGATGGTGTCGTGTGCTCCCTTGATAGAAATGTAGTTGCATTGCCTAGAAGACCCTGTAGTAGTATCAAACTTGAGACCTAGATAGGACATTCATTTCCTTTCTTTCGTTAATTGATTACTTTTGTTTTACTTTTGTCAAACTCTTCACCATGACTTCTTTTGCTTAGAGTGAATCTTGTAACTAATGTCTCTTAACATCAAAAATGTTACACGCTTGATTCGATTCCAATTTTCCATCCTTGAGAACACGACAATCGGGGAACTTCTTCTCCGTTTTATCACTATCCACACCTCCCACTAAAATCAAAACATCAAAACTACAACCTCACTAATATACATAACTCTCAAGGAGATCAAAAGAGTCCCACTACAAGGCAATGAATGGCAAATCTTCTCCGTTCATATATCTTGTGTGGTTGATGTTTATCTTGATTTGCTTCTATTTACGACCAGGATAGTAGGTAAAGTTAGTGGATGTATAGGTTGCGAGATATCGGAACTATACGAGTCCTAATTGGCCACATCCACACCCTTGGTCCGGGATGCCGAGGCCCGGGAGAAGTGGTTGACCAAGTGTTTGTTAAAATGCCCCATCTGACTGAGGAACAAGGAGTCCAAAGTTTGATGCCACTCGGAGATGGTGTCGTGTGCTCCCTTGATAGAAATGTAGTTGCATTGCCTAGAAGACCCTGTAGTAGTATCAAACTTGAGACCTAGATAGGACATTCATTTCCTTTCTTTCGTTAATTGATTACTTTTGTTTTACTTTTGTCAAACTCTTCACCATGACTTCTTTTGCTTAGAGTGAATCTTGTAACTAATGTCTCTTAACATCAAAAATGTTACACGCTTGATTCGTTTCCAATTTTCCATCCTTGAGAACACGACAATCGGGGAACTTCTTCTCCGTTTTATCACTATCCACACCTCCCACTAAAATCAAAACATCAAAACTACAACCTCACTAATATACATAACTCTCAAGGAGATCAAAAGAGTCCCACTACAAGGCAATGAATGGTAAATCTTCTCCGTTCATATATCTTGTGTGGTTGATATCTATCTTTATTTACTTCTATTTACGACCAGGGTAGTAGGTTAAGTTAGTGGATGTATAGGTTGCGAGATATCGGAACTATACGAGTCCTAATTGGCCACATCCACACCCTTGGTCCGGGATGCCGAGGCCCGGGAGAAGTGGTTGACCAAGTGTTTGTTAAAATGCCCCATCTGACTGAGGAACAAGGAGTCCAAAGTTTGATGCCACTCGGAGATGGTGTCGTGTGCTCCCTTGATAGAAATGTAGTTGCATTGCCTAGAAGACCCTGTAGTAGTATCAAACTTGAGACCTAGATAGGACATTCATTTCCTTTCTTTCGTTAATTGATTACTTTTGTTTTACTTTTGTCAAACTCTTCACCATGACTTCTTTTGCTTAGAGTGAATCTTGTAACTAATGTCTCTTAACATCAAAAATGTTACACGCTTGATTCGTTTCCAATTTTCCATCCTTGAGAACCCGACAATCGGGGAACTTCTTCTCCGTTTTATCACTATCCACACCTCCCACTAAAATCAAAACATCAGAACTACAACCTCACTAATATACATAACTCTCAAGGAGATCAATAGAGTCCCACTACAAGGCAATGAATGGACAATCTTCTCCGTTCATATATCTTGTGTGGTTGATATTTATCTTTATTTACTTCTATTTACGACCAGGGTAGTAGGTTAAGTTAGTGGATGTATAGGTTGCGAGATATCGAAACTATACGCGTCCTAATTGGCCACATCCACACCCTTGGTCCGGGATGCCGAGGCCCGGGAGAAGTGGTTGACCAAGTGTTTGTTAAAATGCCCCATCTGACTGAGGAACAAGGAGTCCAAAGTTTGATGCCACTCGGAGATGGTGTCGTGTGCTCCCTTGATAGAAATGTAGTTGCATTGCCTAGAAGACCCTGTAGTAGTATCAAACTTGAGACCTAGATAGGACATTCATTTCCTTTCTTTCGTTAATTGATTACTTTTGTTTTACTTTTGTCAAACTCTTCACCATGACTTCTTTTGCTTAGAGTGAATCTTGTAACTAATGTCTCTTAACATCAAAAATGTTACACGCTTGATTCGGTTCCAATTTTCCATCCTTGAGAACACGACAATCGGGGAACTTCTTCTCCGTTTTATCACTATCCACAC
Organism: Ipomoea triloba; assembly: GCF_003576645.1. Classification (NCBI taxonomy): domain Eukaryota; kingdom Viridiplantae; phylum Streptophyta; class Magnoliopsida; order Solanales; family Convolvulaceae; genus Ipomoea; species Ipomoea triloba. The sequence goes on along the minus strand of NC_044931.1, from coordinate 9,633,068 downwards.
CTCCCACTAAAATCAAAACATCAAAACTACAACCTCACTAATATACATAACTCTCAAGGAGATCAAAAGAGTCCCACTACAAGGCAATGAATGGCAAATCTTCTCCGTTCATATATCTTGTGTGGTTGATGTTTATCTTTATTTGCTTCTATTTACGACCAGGATAGTAGGTTAAGTTAGTGGATGTATAGGTTGCGAGATATCGGAACTATACGAGTCCTAATTGGCCACATCCACACCCTTGGTCCGGGATGCCGAGGCCCGGGAGAAGTGGTTGACCAAGTGTTTGTTAAAATGCCCCATCTGACTGAGGAACAAGGAGTCCAAAGTTTGATGCCACTCGGAGATGGTGTCGTGTGCTCCCTTGATAGAAATGTAGTTGCATTGCCTAGAAGACCCTGTAGTTGTATCAAACTTGAGACCTAGATAGGACATTCATTTCCTTTCTTTCGTTAATTGATTACTTTTGTTTTACTTTTGTCAAACTCTTCACCATGACTTCTTTTGCTTAGAGTGAATGTTGTAACTAATGTCTCTTAACATCAAAAATGTTACACGCTTGATTCGGTTCCAATTTTCCATCCTTGAGAACACGACAATCGGGGAACTTCTTCTCCGTTTTATCAATATCCATACCTCCCACTAAAATCAAAACATCAAAACTACAACCTCACTAAAATACATAACTCTCAAGGAGATCAAAAGAGTCCCACTACAAGGCAATGAATGGTAAATCTTCTCCGTTCATATATCTTGTGTGGTTGATGTTTATCTTTATTTGCTTCTATTTACGAACAGGATACTGGGTTAAGTTAGTGGATGTATAGGTTGCGAGATATCGGAACTATACGAGTCCTAATTGGCTACATCCACAGCCTTGGTCCGGGATGCCGAGACCCGAGAGAAGTGGTTGACCAAGTGTTTGTTAAAATGCCCCATCTGACTGAGGAACAAGAAATCCAAAGTTTGATGCCACTCGGAAATGGTGTCGTGTGCTCCCTTGATAGAAATGTAGTTGCATTGCCTAGAAGACCCTGTAGTAGTATCAAACTTGAGACCTAGATAGGACATTCATTTCCTTTCTTTCGTTAATTGATTACTTTTGTTTTACTTTTGTCAAACTCTTCACCATGACTTCTTTTGCTTAGAGTGAATCTTGTAACTAATGTCTCTTAACATCAAAAATGTTACACGCTTGATTCGGTTCCAATTTTCCATCCTTGAGAACACGACAATCGGGGAACTTCTTCTCCGTTTTATCACTATCCACACCTCCCACTAAAATCAAAACATCAAAACTACAACCTCACTAATATACATAACTCTCAAGGAGATCAAAAGAGTCCCACTACAAGGCAATGAATGGCAAATCTTCTCCGTTCATATATCTTGTGTGGTTGATGTTTATCTTGATTTGCTTCTATTTACGACCAGGATAGTAGGTTAAGTTAGTGGATGTATAGGTTGCGAGATATCGGAACTATACGAGTCCTAATTGGCCACATCCACACCCTTGGTCCGGGATGCCGAGGCCCGGGAGAAGTGGTTGACCAAGTGTTTGTTAAAATGCCCCATCTGACTGAGGAACAAGGAGTCCAAAGTTTGATGCCACTCGGAGATGGTGTCGTGTGCTCCCTTGATAGAAATGTAGTTGCATTGCCTAGAAGACCCTGTAGTAGTATCAAACTTGAGACCTAGATAGGACATTCATTTCCTTTCTTTCGTTAATTGATTACTTTTGTTTTACTTTTGTCAAACTCTTCACCATGACTTCTTTTGCTTAGAGTGAATGTTGTAACTAATGTCTCTTAACATCAAAAATGTTACACGCTTGATTCGGTTCCAATTTTCCATCCTTGAGAACCCGACAATCGGGGAACTTCTTCTCCGTTTTATCACTATCCACACCTCCCACTAAAATCAAAACATCAGAACTACAACCTCACAAATATACATAACTCTCAAGGAGATCAATAGAGTCCCACTACAAGGCAATGAATGGACAATCTTCTCCGTTCATATATGTTGTGTGGTTGATGTTTATCTTGATTTGCTTCTATTTACGACCAGGATAGTAGGTAAAGTTAGTGGATGTATAGGTTGCGAGATATCGGAACTATACGAGTCCTAATTGGCCACATCCACACCCTTGGTCCGGGATGCCGAGGCCCGGGAGAAGTGGTTGACCAAGTGTTTGTTAAAATGCCCCATCTGACTGAGGAACAAGGAGTCCAAAGTTTGATGCCACTCGGAGATGGTGTCGTGTGCTCACTTGATAGAAATGTAGTTGCATTGCCTAAAAGACCCTATAGTAGTATCAAACTTGAGACCTAGANAGGATAGTAGGTTAAGTTAGTGGATGTATAGGTTGCGAGATATCGGAACTATACGAGTCCTAATTGGCCACATACACACCCTTGGTCCGGGATGCCGAGGCCCGGGAGAAGTGGTTGACCAAGTGTTTGTTAAAATGCCCCATCTGACTGAAGAACAAGAAGTCCAAAGTTTGATGCCACTCGGAAATGGTGTCGTGTGCTCCCTTGATAGAAATGTAGTTGCATTGCCTAGAAGACCCTGTAGTTGTATCAAACTTGAGACCTAGATAGGACATTCATTTCCTTTCTTTCGTTAATTGATTACTTTTGTTTTACTTTATTCAAACTCTTCACCATGACTTCATTTGCTTAGAGTGAATCTTGTAACTAATGTCTCTTAACATCAAAAATATTACACGCTTGATTCGTTTCCAATTTTCCATCCTTGAGAACACGACAATCGGGGAACTTCTTCTCCGTTTTATCAATATCCATACCTCCCACTAAAATCAAAACATCAAAACTACAACCTCACTAATATACATAACTCTCAAGGAGATCAAAAGAGTCCCACTACAAGGCAATGAATGGTAAATCTTCTCCGTTCATATATCTTGTGTGGTTGATGTTTATCTTTATTTGCTTCTATTTACGACCAGGATACTGGATGTTTATCTTTATTTGCTTCTATTTACGACCAGGATACTGGGTTAAGTTATTTATTTGCTTCTATTTACGACCAGGATACTGGGTTAAGTTAGTGGATGTATAGGTTGCGAGATATCGGAACTATACGAGTCCTAATTGGCTACATCTACAGCCTTGGTCCGGGATGCCGAGACCCGAGAGAAGTGGTTGACCAAGTGTTTGTTAAAATGCCCCATCTGACTGAGGAACAAGAAGTCCAAAGTTTGATGCCACTCGGAAATGGTGTCGTGTGCTCCCTTGATAGAAATGTAGTTGCATTGCCTAGAAGACCCTGTAATAGTATCAAACTTGAGGCCTAGATAGGACATTCATTTCCTTTCTTTCGTTAATTGATTACTTTTGTTTTACTTTATTCAAACTCTTCACCATGACTTCATTTGCTTAGAGTGAATCTTGTAACTAATGTCTCTTAACATCAAAAATATTACACGCTTGATTCGTTTCCAATTTTCCATCCTTGAGAACACGACAATCGGGGAACTTCTTCTCCGTTTTATCAATATCCATACCTCCCACTAAAATCAAAACATCAAAACTACAACCTCACTAATATACATAACTCTCAAGGAGATCAAAAGAGTCCCACTACAAGGCAATGAATGGTAAATCTTCTCCGTTCATATATCTTGTGTGGTTAAATGTTTATCTTTATTTGCTTCTATTTACGACCAGGATACTGGGTTAAGTTAGTGGATGTATAGGTTGCGAGATATCGGAACTATACGAGTCCTAATTGGCTACATCCACAGCCTTGGTCCGGGATGCCGAGACCCGAGAGAAGTGGTTGACCAAGTGTTTGTTAAAATGCCCCATCTGACTGAGGAACAAGAAGTCCAAAGTTTGATGCCACTCGGAAATGGTGTCGTGTGCTCCCTTGATAGAAATGTAGTTGCATTGCCTAGAAGACCCTGTAATAGTATCAAACTTGAGGCCTAGATAGGACATTCATTTCCTTTCTTTCGTTAATTGATTACATTTGTTTTACTTTTGTCAAACTCTTCACCATGACTTCTTTTGCTTAGAGTGAATGTTGTAACTAATGTCTCTTAACATCAAAAATGTTACACGCTTGATTCGGTTCCAATTTTCCATCCTTGAGAACCCGACAATCGGGGAACTTCTTCTCCGTTTTATCACTATCCACACCTCCCACTAAAATCAAAACATCAAAACTACAACCTCACTAATATACATAACTCTCAAGGAGATCAAAATAGTCCCACTACAAGTCAATGAATGGCAAATCTTCTCCGTTCGTATATCTTGTGTGGTTGATGTTTATCTTGATTTGCTTCTATTTACGAGCAGGATAGTAGGTTAAGTTAGTGGATGTATAGGTTGCGAGATATCGGAACCATACGAGTCCTAATTGGCCACATCCACACCCTTGGTCCGGGATGCCGAGGCCCGGGAGAAGTGGTTGACCAAGTGTTTGTTAAAATGCCCCATCTGACTGAGGAACAAGGAGTCCAAAGTTTGATGCCACTCGGAGATGGTGTCGTGTGCTCCCTTGATAGAAATGTAGTTGCATTGCCTAGAAGACCCTGTAGTAGTATCAAACTTGAGACCTAGATAGGACATTCATTTCCTTTCTTTCGTTAATTGATTACTTTTGTTTTACTTTTGTCAAACTCTTCACCATGACTTCTTTTGCTTAGAGTGAATGTTGTAACTAATGTCTCTTAACATCAAAAATGTTACACGCTTGATTCGGTTCCAATTTTCCATCCTTGAGAACCCGACAATCGGGGAACTTCTTCTCCGTTTTATCACTATCCGCACCTCCCACTAAAATCAAAACATCAAAACTACAACCTCACTAATATACATAACTCTCAAGGAGATCAAAAGAGTCCCACTACAAGGCAATGAATGGTAAATCTTCTCCGTTCATATATCTTGTGTGGTTGATGTTTATCTTTATTTGCTTCTATTTACGACCAGAGTAGTAGGTTAAGTTAGTGGATGTATAGGTTGCGAGATATCGAAACTATACGAGTCCTAATTGGCCACATCCACACCCTTGGTCCGGGATGCCGAGG
>NC_044931.1:9612358-9614910 GCF_003576645.1 Ipomoea triloba | reverse complement strand
CGTTCATATATCTTGTGTGGTTGATGTTTATCTTTATTTGCTTCTATTTACGACCAGGATAGTGGGTTAAGTTAGTGGATGTATAGGTTGCGAGATACCGGAACTATACGAGTCCTAATTGGCTACATCCACACCCTTGGTCCGGGATGCCGAGACCCGGGAGAAGTGGTTGACCAAGTGTTTGTTAAAATGCCCCATCTGACTGAGGAACAAGGAGTCCAAAGTTTGATGCCACTCGGAGATGGTGTCGTGTGCTCCCTTGATAGAAATGTAGTTGCATTGCCTAGAAGACCCTGTAGTAGTATCAAACTTGAGACCTAGATAGGACATTCATTTCCTTTCTTTCGTTAATTGATTNCCAAAGTTTGATGCCACTCGGAAATGGTGTCGTGTGCTCCCTGGATAGAAATGTAGTTGCATTGCCTAGAAGACCCTGTAATAGTATCAAAGTTGAGGCCTAGATAGGACATTCATTTCCTTTCTTTCGTTAATTGATTACTTTTGTTTAACTTTATTCAAACTCTTCACCATGACTTCTTTTGCTTAGAATGAATCTTGTAACTAATGTCTCTTAACATCAAAAATGTTACACGCTTGATTCGGTTCCAATTTTCCATCCTTGAGAACACGACAATCGGGGAACTTCTTCTCCGTTTTATCACTATCCACACCTCCCACTAAAATCAAAACATCAAAACTACAACCTCACTAATATACATAACTCTCAAGGAGATCAAAAGAGTCCCACTACAAGGCAATGAATGGCAAATCTTCTCGTTCATATATCTTGTGTGGTTGATGTTTATCTTGATTTGCTTCTATTTACGACCAGGATAGTAAGTAAAGTTAGTGGATGTATAGGTTGCGAGATAAGGATAGTAAGTAAAGTTAGTGGATGTATAGGTTGCGAGATATCGGAACTATATAAAGTTAGTGGATGTATAGGTTGCGAGATATCGGAACTATACAAAGTTAGTGGATGTATAGGTTGCGAGATATCGGAACTATACGAGGTTAGTGGATGTATAGGTTGCGAGATATCGGAACTATACGAGACCTAATTGGCCACATCCACACCCTTGGTCCGGGATGCCGAGGCCCGGGAGAAGTGGTTGACCAAGTGTTTGTTAAAATGCCCCATCTGACTGAGGAACAAGGAGTCCAAAGTTTGATGCCACTCGGAGATGGTGTCGTGTGCTCCCTTGATAGAAATGTAGTTGCATTGCCTAGAAGACCCTGTAATAGTATCAAACTTGAGACCTAGATAGGACATTCATTTCCTTTCTTTCGTTAATTGATTACTTTTGTTTTACTTTTGTCAAACTCTTCACCATGACTTCTTTTGCTTAGAGTGAATCTTGTAACTAATGTCTCTTAACATCAAAAATGTTACACGCTTGATTCGGTTCCAATTTTCCATCCTTGAGAACACGACAATCGGGGAACTTCTTCTCCGTTTTATCACTATCCACACCTCCCACTAAAATCAAAACATCAAAACTACAACCTCACTAATATACATAACTCTCAAGGAGATCAAAAGAGTCCCACTACAAGGCAATGAATGGCAAATCTTCTCCGTTCATATATCTTGTGTGGTTGATGTTTATCTTGATTTGCTTCTATTTACGACCAGGATAGTAGGTAAAGTTAGTGGATGTATAGGTTGCGAGATATCGGAACTATACGAGTCCTAATTGGCCACATCCACACCCTTGGTCCGGGATGCCGAGGCCCGGGAGAAGTGGTTGACCAAGTGTTTGTTAAAATGCCCCATCTGACTGAGGAACAAGGAGTCCAAAGTTTGATGCCACTCGGAGATGGTGTCGTGTGCTCCCTTGATAGAAATGTAGTTGCATTGCCTAGAAGACCCTGTAATAGTATCAAACTTGAGACCTAGATAGAACATTCATTTCCTTTCTTTCGTTAATTGATTACTTTTGTTTTAGTTTATTCAAACTCTTCACCATGACTTCTTTTGCTTAGAGTGAATCTTGTAACTAATGTCTCTTAACATCAAAAATATTACACGCTTGATTCGTTTCCAATTTTCCATCCTTGAGAACACGACAATCGGGGAACTTCTTCTCCGTTTTATCACTATCCACACCTCCCACTAAAATCAAAACATCAAAACTACAACCTCACTAATATACATAACTCTCAAGGAGATCAAAAGAGTCCCACTACAAGGCAATGAATGGCAAATCTTCTACGTTCATATATCTTGTGTGGTTGATGTTTATCTTTATTTGCTTCTATTTACGACCAGGGTAGTAGGTTAAGTTAGTGGATGTATAGGTTGCGAGATATCGAAACTATACGAGTCCTAATTGGCCACATCCACACCCTTGGTCCGGGATGCCGAGGCCGGGAGAAGTGGTTGACCAAGTGTTTGTTAAAATGCCCCATCTGACTGAGGAACAAGGAGTCCAAAGTTTGATGCCACTCGGACATGGTGTCGTGTGCTCACTTGATAGAAATGTAGTTGCATTGCCTAACAGACCCTATAGTAGTATCAAACTTGAGACCTATATAGGACATTCATTTCC
>NC_044931.1:9611145-9611358 GCF_003576645.1 Ipomoea triloba | reverse complement strand
CGGACTCATAAGGATCCGAAGATCGAAATGAGACTTAGGTTATCTCAACCTAACTCAGTCAAAGGCAGGCAGACTGCCGGACTCATAAGGATCCGAACATTGAAATGAGACTTAGGTTATCTCAACCTAACTCACTCAAAGGCAGACAGACTGCCGGACTCATAAGGATCCGAAGATCGAAATGAGACTTAGGTTATCTCAACCTAACTCACT
>NC_044931.1:9573618-9575869 GCF_003576645.1 Ipomoea triloba | reverse complement strand
CTAACTCACTCAAAGGCACACAGACTGCCGAACTCATAAGGATCTGAAGATCGAAATGAGACTTAGGTTATCTCAACCTAACTCACTCAAAGGCAGGCAGACTGCCGGACTCATAAGGATCCGAGGATCGAAATGAGACTTAGGTTATCTCAACCTAACTCACTCAAAGGCAGACAGAGTGCCGGACTCATAAGAATCCGAAGGTCGAAATGAGACTTAGGTTATCTCAACCTAACTCACTCAAAGGCTGGCAGACTGCCGGACTCATAAGGATCGGAAGATCGAAATGAGACTTAGGTTCTCTCACCCTAACTCACTCAAAGGCAGGCAGACTGCCGGACTTATAAGGATCCGAGGATCGAAATGAGACTTAGGTTATCTCCACCTAACTCACTCAAAGGCAGACAGAGTGCCGGACTCATAAGAATCCGAAGATCGAAATGAGACTTAGGGTATCTCAACCTAACTCACTCAAAGGCTGGCAGACTGCCGGACTCATAAGGATCGGAAGATCGAAATGAGACTTAGGTTCTCTCACCCTAACTCACTCAAAGGCAGGCAGACTGCCGGACTTATAAGGATCCGAGGATCGAAATGAGACTTAGGTTATCTCCACCTAACTCACTCAAAGGCAGACAGAGTGCCGGACTCATAAGAATCCGAAGATCGAAATGAGACTTAGGGTATCTCAACCTAACTCACTCAAAGGCTGGCAGACTGCCGGACTCATAAGGATCGGAAGATCGAAATGAGACTTAGGTTCTCTCACCCTAACTCACTCAAAGGCAGGCAGACTGCCGGACTTATAAGGATCCGAGGATCGAAATGAGACTTAGGTTATCTCCACCTAACTCACTCAAAGGCAGACAGAGTGCCGGACTCATAAGAATCCGAAGATCGAAATGAGACTTAGGGTATCTCAACCTAACTCACTCAAAGGCTGGCAGACTGCCGGACTCATAAGGATCGGAAGATCGAAATGAGACTTAGGTTCTCTCACCCTAACTCACTCAAAGGCAGGCAGACTGCCGGACTTATAAGGATCCGAGGATCGAAATGAGACTTAGGTTATCTCAACCTAACTCACTCAAAGGCAGACAGAGTGCCGGACTCATAAGAATCCGAAGATCGAAATGAGACTTAGGGTATCTCAACCTAACTCACTCAAAGGCTGGCAGACTGCCGGACTCATAAGGATCGGAAGATCGAAATGAGACTTAGGTTCTCTCACCCTAACTCACTCAAAGGCAGGCAGACTGCCGGACTTATAAGGATCCGAGGATCGAAATGAGACTTAGGTTATCTCAACCTAACTCACTCAAAGGCAGACAGAGTGCCGGACTCATAAGAATCCGAAGGTCGAAATGAGACTTAGGGTATCTCAACCTAACTCACTCAAAGGCTGGCAGACTGCCGGACTCATAAGGATCGGAAGATCGAAATGAGACTTAGGTTCTCTCACCCTAACTCACTCAAAGGCAGGCAGACTGCCAGACTCATAAGGATCCGAAGATTGAAATGAGTCTTAGGTTATCTCAACCTAACTCACTCAAAGGCATGCAGACTGCCGGACAAATAAGGATCCGAAGATCGAAATGAGACTTAGGTTATCTCAACCTAACTCACTCAAAGGCATGCAGACTGCCGGACTCATAAGGATCCGAAGATCGAAATGAGACTTAGGTTATCTCAACCTAACTCACTCAAAGGCAGACAGACTACCGGACTCATAAGGATCCTAGGATCGAAATGAGACTTAGGTTATCTCACCCTAACGCACTCAAAGGAAGACAGACTGCCGGACTCATAAGGATCCGAAGATCGAAATGAGACTTAGGTTATCTCAACCTAACTCACTCAAAGGCAGACAGACTACCGGACTCATAAGGATCCTAGGATCGAAATGAGACTTAGGTTATCTCACCCTAACTCACTCAAAGGCAGACAGACTGCCGGACTCATAAGGATCCGAAGATCGAAATGAGACTTAGGTTATCTCAACCTAACTCACTCAAAGGCATGCAGACTGACGGACTCATAAGGATTCGAAGATCGAAATGAGACTTAGGTTATCTAAACCTAACTCACTTAAATGCAGACAGACTGCCGGACTCATAAGGATCCGAAGATTGAAATGAGACTTAGGTTATCTCAACCTAACTCACTCAAAGGCATGCAGACTGCCGGACACATAAGGATCCGAAGATCGAAATGAGACTTAGGTTATCTCAACCTAACTCACTCAAAGGCA
>NC_044931.1:9569518-9570124 GCF_003576645.1 Ipomoea triloba | reverse complement strand
CAGACTGCCGGACTCATAAGGATCCGAAGATCGAAATGAGACTTAGGTTATCTCAACCTAACTCAATCAAAGGCAGCCAAACTGCCGGACTCATAAGGATCCGAAGATCGAAATGATCCTTAGGTTATCTCAACCTAACTCACTCAAAGGCATGCAGACTGCCGGACTCATAAGGATCCGAAGATCGAAATGAGACTTAGGTTATCTCAACCTAACTCACTCAAAGGAAGGCAGACTGCCGGACTCATAAGGATCCAAAGATCGAAATGAGACTTAGGTTATCTCAACCTAACTTAATCAAAGGCAGACAGACTGCCGGACTCATAAGGATCCGAAGATCGAAATGAGACTTAGGTTATCTCAACCTAACTCACTCAAAGGCAGACAGACTGCCGGACTCATAAGGATCCGAAGATCGAAATGAGACTTAGGTTATCTCAACCTAATTCACTCAAAGGCATGCAGACTACCGGACTCATAAGGATCCGAAGATCGAAATGAGACTTAGGTTATCTCAACCTAACTCACTCAAAGGCAGACAGACTGCCGGACTCATAAGGATCCGAAGATCGAAATGAGACTTAGGTTATCTCAACCTAACTCACT
>NC_044931.1:9565858-9569375 GCF_003576645.1 Ipomoea triloba | reverse complement strand
CATAAGGATCCGAAGATCGAAATGAGACTTAGGTTATCTCAACCTAACTCACTCAAAGGCATGCAGACTGCCGGACTCATAAGGATCCGAAGATCGAAATGAGACTTAGGTTATCTCAACCTAACTCACTCAAAGGCTGACAGACTGCCGGACTCATAATGATCCGATGATCGAAATGAGACTTAGGTTATCTCAACCTAACTCACTCAAATGCAGACAGACTGCCGGACTCATAAGGATCCGAAGATTGAAATGAGACTTAGGTTATCTCAACCTAACTCACTCAAAGGCATGCAGATTGCCGGACACATAAGGATCCGAAGATCGAAATGAGACTTAGGTTATCTCAACCTAACTCACTCAAAGGCATGCAGACTGCCGGACTCATAAGGATCCGAAGATCGAAATGAGACTTAGGTTATCTCAACCTAACTCACTCAAAGGCAGACAGACTGCCGGACTCATAAGGATCCGAAGATCGAAATGAGACTTAGGTTATCTCAACCTAACTCACTCAAAGGCAGACAGACTGCCGGACTCATAAGGATCCGAAGATCGAAATGAGACTTAGGTTATCTCAACCTAACTCACTCAAAGGCAGACAGACTGCCGGACTCATAAGGATCCGAAGATCGAAATGAGACTTAGGTTATCTCAACCTAACTCACTCAAAGGCAGACAGACTGCCGGACTCATAAGGATCCGAAGATCGAAATGAGACTTAGGTTATCTCAACCTAACTCACTCAAAGGCAGACAGACTGCCGGACTCATAAGGATCCGAAGATCGAAATGAGACTTAGGTTATCTCAACCTAACTCACTCAAAGGCAGACAGACTGCCGGACTCATAAGGATCCGAAGATCGAAATGAGACTTAGGTTATCTCAACCTAACTCACTCAAAGGCAGACAGACTGCCGGACTCATAAGGATCCGAAGATCGAAATGAGACTTAGGTTATCTCAACCTAACTCACTCAAAGGCAGACAGACTGCCGGACTCATAAGGATCCGAAGATCGAAATGAGACTTAGGTTATCTCAACCTAACTCACTCAAAGGCAGACAGACTGCCGGACTCATAAGGATCCGAAGATCGAAATGAGACTTAGGTTATCTCAACCTAACTCACTCAAAGGCAGACAGACTGCCGGACTCATAAGGATCCGAAGATCGAAATGAGACTTAGGTTATCTCAACCTAACTCACTCAAAGGCAGACAGACTGCCGGACTCATAAGGATCCGAAGATCGAAATGAGACTTAGGTTATCTCAACCTAACTCAATCAAAGGCAGACAAACTGCCGGACTCATAAAGATCCGAAGATCGAAATGAGACATAGGTTATCTCAACCTAACTCACTCAAAGGCATGCAGACTGCCGGACTCATAAGGATCCGAAGATCGAAATGAGACTTAGGTTATCTCAACCTAACTCACTCAAAGGCATGCAGACTGCCGGACTCATAAGGATCCGAAGATCGAAATGAGCCTTAGGTTATCTCAACCTAACTCACTGAAAGGCATGCAGACTGCCGGACTCATAAGGATCCGAAGATCGAAATGAGCCTTAGGTTATCTCAACCTAACTCACTCAAAGGCATGCAGACTGCCGGACTCATAAGGATCCGAAGATCGAAATGAGACTTAGGTTATCTCAACCTAACTCACTCAAAGGCAGACAGACTGCCGGACTCATAAGGATCCGAAGATCGAAATGGGACTTAGGTTATCTCAACCTAACTCACTCGAAGGCAGACAGACTACCGGACTCATAAGGATCCGAAGATCGAAATGAGACTTAGGTTATCTCACCCTAACTCACTCAAAGGCAGGCAGGCTGCCGGACTCATAAGGATCCGAAGATCGAAATCAGACTTAGGTTATCTCAACCTACCTCACTCAAAGGCAGGCAGACTACCGGACTCATAAGGATCCGAGGATCGAAATGAGACTTAGGTTATCTCACCCTAACTCACTCAAAGGCAGGCAGGCTGCCGGACTCATAAGGATCCGAAGATCGAAATCAGACTTAGGTTATCTCAACCTACCTCACTCAAAGGCAGGCAGACTACCGGACTCATAAGGATCCTAGGATCGAAATGAGACTTAGGTTATCTCACCCTAACTCACTCAAAGGCAGGCAGACTGCCGGACTCATAAGGATCCGAAGATCGAAATGAGACTTAGGTTATCTCAACCTAACTCACTCAAAGGCAGACAGACTACCGGACTCATAAGGATCCGAAGATCGAAATGAGACTTAGGTTATCTCAACCTAACTCACTCAAAGCCAGACAGACTGCCGGACTCATAAGGATCCGAAGATCGAAATGAGACTTAGGTTACCTCAACCCAACTCAATCAAAGGCAGACAGACTGCCGGACTCGTAAGGATCCGAAGATCGAAATGAGACTTAGGTTACCTCAACCCAACTCAATCAAAGGCAGACAGACTGCCGGACTCGTAAGGATCCGAAGATCGAAATGAGACTTAGGTTACCTCAACCCAACTCAATCAAAGGCAGACAGACTGCCGGACTCGTAAGGATCCGAAGATCGAAATGAGACTTAGGTTACCTCAACCCAACTCAATCAAAGGCAGACAGACTGCCGGACTCGTAAGGATCCGAAGATCGAAATGAGACTTAGGTTACCTCAACCCAACTCAATCAAAGGCAGACAGACTGCCGGACTCGTAAGGATCCGAAGATCGAAATGAGACTTAGGTTATCTCAACCTAACTCAATCAAAGGCAGACAGACTGCCGGACTCATAAGGATCCGAAGATCGAAATGAGACTTAGGTTATCTCAACCTAACTCAATCAAAGGCAGACAGACTGCCGGACTCATAAGGATCCGAAGATCGAAATGAGACTTAGGTTATCTCAACCTAACTCACTCAAAGGCATGTAGACTGACGGACTCATAAGGATTCGAAGATCGAAATGAGACTTAGGTTATCTCAACCTAACTCACTCAAATGCAGACAGACTGCCGGACTCATAAGGATCCGAAGATCGAAATGAGACTTAGGTTATCTCAACCTAACTCACTCAAAGGCAGGCAGACTGCCGGACTCATAAGGATCCGAGGACCGAAATGAGACTTAGGTTATCTCAACCTAACTCACTCAAAGGCAGACAGACTACCGGACTCATAAGGATCCTAGGATCGAAATGAGACTTAGGTTATCTCACCCTAACTCACTCAAAGGCAGGCAGACTGCCGGACTTATAAGGATCCGAGGACCGAAATGAGACTTAGGTTATCTCAACCTAACTTACTCAAAGGCAGACAGAGTGCCGGACTCATAAGAATCCGAAGGTCGAAATGAGACTTAGGTTATCTCAACCTAACTCACTCAAAGGCAGACAGACTGACGGACTCATAAGGATTCGAAGATCGAAATGAGACTTATGTTATCTCAACCTAACTCACTCAAATGCAGACAGACTGCCGGACTCATAAGGATCCGAAGATCGAAATGAGACTTAGGTTATCTCAACCTAACTCAC
>NC_044931.1:9563988-9564858 GCF_003576645.1 Ipomoea triloba | reverse complement strand
TTGTGTGCATAGACACGAATTATTGTCCATAAAACAACTCCGGTCAAGATGAAGAATGTAATATTAATGAAGAATAAAATGTTTATATTACTTATATACGTGAGAAAGTGTAATACTTTTACATTTTGATTTAAAATTATTAAATTTTTTCTCATAAATATTATATTTTCTCGTATAAGTAACAATCACTTGCCAACATTACTTAGAAGGTAAAATTTTAATGAAAAAAAATTGTAATACTTTATGAAAAAAAATGTAAAAGTATTATATTTTTGATCAAAAGTATTACGCTTTAATTTCCCTTATAAGTAACAAATTAAACACTATATTCCTGATTAGCATTATAATTTTCAATATAAATATTATATTTTCATATTGACTTGATCTGTCTCACATGCAAACTACTACATCAATTCACACATCTACTCAATCTAAGGTAAGTAATTAACAAACACTTACCAACATTACTTATCAGGGAAACTGTAATACTTTTGATGAAAAATGTAATACTTTTATATCAAAATGTTAAATTATTATATTTTTTCTCAAAAGTATTAAAAGTAAGAAATATTTTATTCCTAATTAGTATTATATTTTTCAGTATAAGTATTACATTTCCATATTGACTAAACATGTCTCACAGATTCATGACACAAGTGTGACCATAAAGAGGTTGCTAGGTTTTTTTTTTTTTTTTATTTCTTATTTTTTTTAGGTGTCGACTTTGACATTTACATTGTAAACAAAAAAGTTAAATTTTAAAGTAATATATGATAGATTTTTTAACCAAGATGTATGACAACTTTTTAATAAGTTTTAGTAGTTAGTTTCATATAAATCAAGAGTCATGAGTATTTCAAATAAACAAAT
>NC_044931.1:9562320-9562988 GCF_003576645.1 Ipomoea triloba | reverse complement strand
TTCTATGAAATTTTGAGCTCGCTCCATCAATCCTGCTTTCTTTGTTTGATAGGCACGGCGGCGGAAAGTGAATTTTCGGCGGCGGCGGCGGCGGCGGCGGAAATCATATCGAGATTCCAGGCATACCTCAGAATCGACACCGCCCAACCCGAGCCAAGGTACGGAGAAGCGGCGGATTTCATAATCTCTCAGGCGAAATCCCTATCCCTGGAAACTCAGATTGTAGAATTCGTGAAGGGGAAGCCTGTGGTTATCCTCAAGTGGCCTGGCAAGGATTCCTCCCTCCCAACTATCCTCCTCAATTCCCACACCGACGTCGTCCCTTCCGAGCCTCACAAGTGGTCGCACCCGCCTTTTGGCGCCCAAATCGATCGCGCCACCGGTAACATCTACGCCAGGGGCTCCCAGGACATGAAATGCGTCGGCCTCCAGTACTTGGAAGCGATTCGCAGCCTCAAGGCTTCTGGATTCCAGCCTATCCGCACCGTCTACCTCTCCTTCGTCCCCGATGAGGAAATCGGTGGCCANAGGAAATCGGTGGCCACGACGGCGCTGAGAGCTTTGCACATTATGATATCTTTTCGAAGATGAACGTCGGGATTGTGCTCGACGAGGGGTTGGCTTCCCCCACGGATAACTACCGCGCCTTCTACGGTGAGAGGTCCCCT
>NC_044931.1:9558786-9561320 GCF_003576645.1 Ipomoea triloba | reverse complement strand
CGGTTTAAAAGAAAGATTAAAAAGAGGGTGGGGGATGCAACACGAGGACTTCCCAGGGGGTCACCCATCCTAGTACTACTCTCGCCCAAGCACGCTTGACTTCGGAGTTCTGATGGGATCCGGTGCATTAGTGCTGGTATGATCGCATCCGTCACGTACTGCGCGCAAAATGTACTTGACCCTCTCTCTCCGCGCAACTTCTCTCGCTTAGCGGTTTAGCGGTTTAAAAGGATAGTACCCTTAGCGAGCGGTCCAGCGGTTTAAAAGAAAGATTAAAAAGAGGGTGGGGGATGCAACACGAGGACTTCCCAGGGGGTCACCCATCCTAGTACTACTCTCGCCAAGCACGTTTAACTTCGGAGTTCTGATGGGATCCGGTGCATTAGTGCTGGTATGATCGCATCCGTCACGTATTGCGCGCAAAATGTACTTGACCCTCTCTTTCCGCGCAACTTCTCTCGCTTAGCGGTCTAGCGGTTTAAAATGATAGTACCCTTAGCGAGCGGTCCAGCGGTTTAAAAGAAAGATTAAAAAGAGGGTGGGGGATGCAACACGAGGACTTCCCAGGGGGTCACCCATCCTAGTACTACTCTCGCCCAAGCACGCTTAGCTTCGGAGTTGTGATGTGATCCGATGCATTAGTGCTGGTATGATCGCATCCGTCACGTACTGCGCGCAAAATGTACTTGACCCTCTCTCTCCGCGCAACTTCTCTCGCTTAGCGGTTTAAAAGGATAGTACCCTTAGCGAGCGGTCCAGCGGTTTAAAAGAAAGATTAAAAAGAGGGTGGGGATGCAACACGAGGACTTCCCAGGGGGTCACCCATCCTAGTACTACTCTCGCCCAAGCACGCTTGACTTCGGAGTTCTGATGGGATCCGGTGCATTAGTGCTGGTATGATCGCATCCGTCACGTACTGCGCGCAAAATGTACTTGACCCTCTCTCTCTGCGCAACTTCTCTCGCTTAGCGGGTTAAAAGGATAGTACCCTTAGCGAGCGGTCCAGCGGTTAAAAAGAAAGATTAAAAAGAGGGTGGGGATGCAACACGAGGACTTCCCAGGGGGGCACCCATCCTAGTACTACTCTCGCCCAAGCACGCTTCACTTCGGAGTTCTGATGGGATCCGGTGCATTAGTGCTGGTAGGATCGCATCCGTCACGTACTGCGCGCAAAATGTACTTGACCCTCTCTCTCTGCGCAACTTCTCTCGCTTAGCGGGTTAAAAGGATAGTACCCTTAGCGAGCGGTCCAGCGGTTAAAAAGAAAGATTAAAAAGAGGGTGGGGATGCAACACGAGGACTTCCCAGGGGGGCACCCATCCTAGTACTACTCTCGCCCAAGCACGCTTCACTTCGGAGTTCTGATGGGATCCGGTGCATTAGTGCTGGTAGGATCGCATCCGTCACGTACTGCGCGCAAAATGTACTTGACCCTCTCTCTCTGCGCAACTTCTCTCGCTTAGCGGGTTAAAAGGATAGTACCCTTAGCGAGCGGTCCAGCGGTTAAAAAGAAAGATTAAAAAGAGGGTGGGGATGCAACACGAGGACTTCCCAGGGGGGCACCCATCCTAGTACTACTCTCGCCCAAGCACGCTTCACTTCGGAGTTCTGATGGGATCCGGTGCATTAGTGCTGGTAGGATCGCATCCGTCACGTACTGCGCGCAAAATGTACTTGACCCTCTCTCTCTGCGCAACTTCTCTCGCTTAGCGGGTTAAAAGGATAGTACCCTTAGCGAGCGGTCCAGCGGTTTAAAAGAAAGATTAAAAAGAGGGTGGGGGATGCAACACGAGGACTTCCAAGGGGGTCACCCATCCTAGTACTACTCTCACCCAAGCACGCTTAACTTCGGAATTCTGATGGGATCCCGTGCATTAGTGCTGTTATGATCGCATCCGTCACGTACTGCGCGCAAAATGTACTTGACCCTCTCTCTCCGCGCAACTTCTCTCGCTTAGCGGTTTAAAAGGATAGTACCCTTAGCGAACGGTCAAGCGGTTTAAAAGAAAGATTAAAAAGAGGGTGGGGGATGCAACATGAGGACTTCCCAGGGGGTCACCCATCCTAGTACTACTCTCGCCCAAGCACGCTTAACTTCGGAGTTCTGATGGGATCCGGTGCATTAGTGCTGGTATGATCGCATCCGTCACGTATTGCGCGCAAAATGTACTTGACCCTCTCTCTCCGCGCAACTTCTCTCGCTTAGCGGTCTAGCGGTTTAAAATGATAGTACCCTTAGCGAGCGGTCCAGCGGTTTAAAAGAAAGATTAAAAAGAGGGTGGGGGATGCAACACGAGGACTTCCCAGGGGGTCACCCATCCTAGTACTACTCTCGCCCAAGCACGCTTAACTTCTGAGTTCTGATGGGATCCGGTGCATTAGTGCTGGTATGATCGCATCCGTCACGTACTGCGCGCAAAATGTACTTGACCCTCTTTCTCCGCGCAACTTCTCTCGCTTAGCGGTTTAGCGGTTTAAAAGCATAGTACCCTTAGCGAGCGGTCCAGCGGTTTAAAAGAAAGATTAAAAAGAGG
>NC_044931.1:9556817-9557786 GCF_003576645.1 Ipomoea triloba | reverse complement strand
CCAAAACAAAGTCGTTTTTTAGATGGTAATCCACACAATAACGATTGGACACGCATATATCAAACACTTTTATCAGTCTTCAACACTTTAACTCTTTTGTTTTTTTTTTGGAAAAACTCTCTTTCTTAAATTCTCAATTTTTGCAAACTTTAAACACTCAGCTCTCATTATTTCCGCTCTCCATCTTCTGCTCACAAACTCCCTACACGACTCTCTAATCTTTGAACTGACCCAATGCCGCTAAAATTCATCGGTAAGATTCGACCTTATATCTTCTCCATCTCTACATTTTCTCTTGCTGTTTTTCTTCATTTTCATCTTTTTTCCTCTGGATATCTAAAATTTGCAGTGTTTTGCATTTTGATTTTGGTTTTTCTTTTCTTAGCTTGTTCGTATTTTTACTGTTTGGTTTTCATTGAATCCAGGTTCTTGTAAATATTTCTTCAATTTCAAGGATGTGGTTAAACTTAAAAGATTTTGGAAGCTAGGAATCATCATTACGGTCGCGATTTCTTTGTATAATTTAAGGTAATTTATACATTTATATTGATTTTATGAGTATGATGTAAATATAAATTTTTTTTATTAAATTCAATTACATTTTAAAAATATTTTGAGGCATTAATGTTATTTAGTGCAAAAACACTTTAGATCACAATAGTAGTGACGGGATGAGTGAGCTTCTCCATGCAGATGCGAGAAGAGCAAGGTTTTGAAGGATAAAGTAGTCTCTGCGGTGGGGTGTGTTTTTTCACCCAAAAACTGGAAAAATAATAGTTATGATACCGAAATGGGATACTTTATCCCCAAATAGGATTCTTTTTCGCAGTTGATACCAAAATGTGATGGTTTTTTAAAGGAGGAAAAATGAGGAAAAGAGACATTCTTGGTAGCCTTTTTTGAGAATGGAAAAACGCTACCAAGAATGCCATTTCTAGACTTTATTAAAAAAAATGAAATATACCAAGG
>NC_044931.1:9555082-9555817 GCF_003576645.1 Ipomoea triloba | reverse complement strand
TGGCTTGTGCAATTTGGTCTTGAACATGTCAATACTGAAGTTGCCTTTCCTTGTTACAAATTGACTGTGATTTGCAGCGGAGAAGATTGCAAAACCCTGAGTGCCAATAATGCCTTATCTAGCTTATCCATACTTGGTGATTCCTGTCAGATTAAACGTACACTAAGGCATGAAATAAAACCCTTCTCTAGTGGAATTGCACAGAGAATTGAGGAAGATCATGTGGCAGCTCGCTCTGCTTGGGGAGCTGAGGCCGAAGCAATTAGACAAGACAGAAGACGCAATGGTAGTTACAATAATGTTGCCTATTTTCAGGTTGCTCCAGATCTACATTCTGATGAATACAGGCATATTGACAGTAGTAATAACAGTGCTAAAGATAAAAGGTATGATGTAATGAGGAATGCAAAGGGAAGTCTGATACTTGAACATGTCACTTATGGACCCAAACCACATTATAACTCTAGTAGCGGACAGCAGAAAGCTCCTACAAATGTACAATTTAGACACCATCTTCCACAATCATCAGTACATGTCAGCCAACCAAGAAGCAATGAACTGAGGTCAATCAATAGGGTTGGTGGTTCAACATTATCTCTAGATCAACTTTTGCCAAATGCTACTCAACCTATTGGGTTATTACCAAACAAAACCAAGGAAAAGAAGGCGGAGAAAACTTTTAAGATAGATGACGACATTCCAATTAAGCAAATGGAAAGGGATGTTGCTGATTTT
>NC_044931.1:9553504-9554082 GCF_003576645.1 Ipomoea triloba | reverse complement strand
AAAAAAGTCATATTTATATTTACCTGGTATTACAGGTTATTAACAGGTAATTATGACTTGATTAACTAAATTCACATGTTTATATACCGAACAGCAATTTTAAAAAGTTTGAGGGCCTAATTAATTTTTCACGTAAAGTTCGATGGCATATTTGACATGTTTTTTTGCGAAAAAAGTCATATTTACATTACCTGCTATTACAGGTCACTAACAGGTAATTATGTCTTGATGAACTAAATTGAAATGTTTATGTACCTAATTGCAATTTTAAACACTTTGAGTGCCTAATTAATTTTTCAAGCAAAGTTCGATGGCCTACTTGACATATTTTTTGCAAAAAAAGTCATATTTATATTTACCTAGTATTACAGGTCATTAACAGATAATTATGCCTTGATGAACTAAATTGACATGTTTATGTATCTAATTGCAACTTTAAACACTTTGAGGGCCAAATATATTTTTCAGGTAAAGTTCAGTGGCCTATTTGACATATTTTTATAAAAAAAAGTCATATTTACATTTACCTGTTATTACAGGTCACTAGCAGGTAATTATGCCTTGATGAACTAAATTGA
>NC_044931.1:9551377-9552504 GCF_003576645.1 Ipomoea triloba | reverse complement strand
TCTTAACATTATGAATGTCACACGCTTGATTTGATTTCAATTTTCCATCCTTGAGAACACGACACTCGGGGAACTTCTTCTCCCATTTATCACTATCTACACCTCCCGCAAAAACCAAAACATTAAAACTACAACCTCTCTCAAGGAGATCAAAAGACTCCAACTACAAGTCAATGAATGGTAAATCTTCTTCGTTCATATATCTTGTGTGGTTGATGTTTATCTGGATTTTCTTCTATTTACGACCTGGATAGTAGGTAAATTTAGGGTATGTATAGGTTGCGAGATATCGGACCTATACGAGTCGTAATCGGCCACATCCACACCCATTGTCCGGGATGCCGAGGCCCGTGAGAAGTTGTGGACCAATTGTTTGTTAAAATGCCCCATCAGACTGAGGAACAAGGAGTCCGAAGTTTGACGCCACTCGAAGATGGTGTCGTAGGCTCCCTTGATAGAAACCTAGTTGCATTGCCTAGAACACCCTGTAGTAGTATCAAACATGAGACCTAGATAGGACATTCATTACCTTTCTTTCTTTAATTGATTACTTTAGTTTTACTTTTGTCAAACCTGTTCACCATGATTTCTTTTGCTTTGAGTGAATCTTGTAACTCCTGTGTCTTAACATTATGAATGTCACACGCTTGATTTGACTTCAATTTTCCATCCTGGAGAACACGACACTCGGGGAACTTCTTCTCCCATTTATCACTATCCACACCTCCCGCTAAAACCAAAACATTAAAACTACAACCTCTCTCAAGGAGATCAAAAGACTCCAACTACAAGTCAATGCATGGTAAATCTTCTCCGTTCATATATCTTGTGTGGTTGATGTTTATCTGGATTTTCTTCTATTTACGACCTGGATAGTAGGTAAATTTAGGGTATGTATAGGTTGCGAGATATCGGACCTATACGAGTCGTAATCGGCCACATCCACACCCTTTGTCCGGGATGCCGAGGCCCGTGAGAAGTTGTGGATAATGCCCCATCCGACTAAGGAACAAGGAGTCCGAAGTTTGACGCCACTCGAAGATGGTGTCGTAGGCTCCCTTGATAGAAACCTAGTTGCATTGCCTACAACACCCTGTAGTTGTATCAAACATGAGACCAAGATAGGA
>NC_044931.1:9549709-9550377 GCF_003576645.1 Ipomoea triloba | reverse complement strand
CCTGATTAATTTTTCAGGTAAAGGTTGATAGCTTATTTTGACAAATTTTATTCAAATAAAGTGATATTTACATTTACTTGGTATTACAGGTCACTAATAGATAATTATGTCTTGATGAACTAAATTGACATGTTTATGTGCCTAATTGCAACTTTAAAAAGTTTGAGGGCCTAATTGATTTTTCAGGTAAAGTTTTATGGCTTATTTGACACATTTTATGCAAAAAATAGTGTCATTTACATTTACTTGTTATTACGGGTCACTAACAGGTAATTATGTCCTGATAAACTAAATTGACATTTTTATTTATATAATTGCAACTTTAAAAAGTTTGAGAGCCTGATTAATTTTTCAGGTAAAGGTTGATAGCTTATTTTGACAAATTTTATTCAAATAAAGTGATATTTACATTTACTTGGTATTACAGGTCACTAATAGATAATTATGTCTTGATGAACTAAATTGACATGTTTATGTGCCTAATTGCAACTTTAAAAAGTTTGAGGGCCTAATTGATTTTTCAGGTAAAGTTTTATGGCTTATTTGACACATTTTATGCAAAAAATAGTGTCATTTACATTTACTTGTTATTACGGGTCACTAACAGGTAATTATGTCCTGATAAACTAAATTGACATTTTTATTTATATAATTGCAACTTTAAAAAG
>NC_044931.1:9549191-9549488 GCF_003576645.1 Ipomoea triloba | reverse complement strand
CATTTACATTTACCTGTTATTACGGGTCACTAACAGGTAATTATGCCCTGATAAACTAAATTGACATTTTTATTTATATAATTGCAACTTTAAAAAGTTTGAGGCCTAATTTATTTTTCAGGTAAATTTCCGTGGCCTATTTGACGCATTTTATGAAAAAAAAGTGATATTTACATTACTTGGTATTACAGGTCACTAAAAAATAATTATGCCTTGATGAACTAAATTCACATGTTTACGTGCCTAATTGCAACTTTAAAAAGTTTGAGCGCATGATTGATTTTTCAGGCAATGTTC
>NC_044931.1:9547414-9548191 GCF_003576645.1 Ipomoea triloba | reverse complement strand
TCCCTAAAAAGGGAGTGTGAGAAATAAGTAATAAGGTTGGTGTTTTGGTTAGGTCGGAGTCCTGAAAATGGAGTCGACACTCGCTCAACCGTGCCTCGCTGAAAAGGGAGTGTGAGAAAGAAGTTATAAGATTGGTGTTTTGGTTAGGCCGGAGTCCTGAAAATGGTGTTGGCACTCGGTCAACCACGCCTCCCTGAAAAGGGAGTGCGAGAAAGAAGTCATAAGATTGGTGTTTTGGTTAGGCCGGAGTCCTGAAAATGGAGTCGACACTCGCTCAACCGTGCCTCACTGAAAAGGGAGTGTGAGAAAGAAGTCATAAGATTGGTGTTTTGGTTAGGCCGGAGTCCTGAAAATGGAGTCGACACTCGCTCAACCGTGCCTCACTGAAAAGGGAGTGTGAGAAAGAAGTCATAAGATTGGTGTTTTGGTTAGGCCGGAGTCCTGAAAATGGAGTCGACACTCGCTCAACCGTGCCTCACTGAAAAGGGAGTGTGAGAAAGAAGTCATAAGATTGGTGTTTTGGTTAGGCCGGAGTCCTGAAAATGGAGTCGACACTCGCTCAACCGTGCCTCACTGAAAAGGGAGTGTGAGAAAGAAGTCATAAGATTGGTGTTTTGGTTAGGCCGGAGTCCTGAAAATGGTATCGGCACACGGTCAACCGTGCCTCCCTGAAAAGGGAGTGTGAGAAATAAGTAATAAGGTTGGTGTTTTGGTTAGGCCGGAGATCTGAAAATGGAGTCGACACTCGCTCAACCGTGCCTCACTGAAAAGGGAGTG
>NC_044931.1:9543737-9545660 GCF_003576645.1 Ipomoea triloba | reverse complement strand
CTGAAAAGGGAGTGCGAGAAAGAAGTCATAAGGTTGGTGTTTTGGTTAGGGCGGAGTCCTGAAAATGGTGTAAGTACTCGGTCAACCGTACCTCCCTGAAAAGGGAGTGCGAGAAAGAGGTCACAAGTTTGGTGTTTTGGTTAGGTGGAGTCCTGAAAATGGAGTCGGCACTCGGTCAACCGTGCCTCCCTAAAAAGGGAGTGTGAGAAATAAGTAATAAGGTTGGTGTTTTGGTTAGGCCGGAGTCCTGAAAATGGAGTCGACACTCGCTCAACCGTGCCTCCCTGAAAAGGGAGTGCGAGAAAGAAGTCATAAGGTTGGTGTTTTGGTTAGGCCGGAGTCCTGAAAATGGAGTCGACACTCGCTCAACCGTGCCTCCCTGGAAAGGGAGTGTGAGAAAGAAGTCATAAGGTTGGTATTTTGGTTAGACCGGAGTCCTGAAAATGGAGTCGGCACTCGGTCAACCGTGCCTCCCTAAAAAGGGAGTGTGAGAAATAAGTAATAAGGTTGGTGTTTTGGTTAGGCCGGAGTCCTGAAAATGGAGTCGACACTCGCTCAACCGTGCCTCCCTGGAAAGGGAGTGTGAGAAAGAAGTCATAAGATTAGTGTTTTGGTTAGGGCGGAGTCCTGAAAATGGTGTCGGCACTCGGTCAACCGTACCTCCCTGAAAAGGGAGTGCGAGAAAGAAGTCATAAGGTTGGTGTTTTGGTTAGGCCGGAGTCCTGAAAATGGAGTCGGCACTCGGTCAACCGTGCCTCCCTAAAAAGGGAGTGTGAGATAGAAGTTATAAGGTTGGTGTTTTGGTTAGGGCGGAGTCCTGAAAATGGTGTCGGCACTCGGTCAACCGCGCCTCCCTGAAAAGGGAGTGGGAGAAAGAAGTCATAAGGTTGGTATTTTGGTTAGGCCGGAGTCCTGAAAATGGAGTCGGCACTCGGTCAACCGTGCATCCCTGAAAAGAGAGTGCGAGAAAGAGGTCATATGTTTGGTGTTTTGGTTAGGCGGAGTCCTGAAAATGGAGTCGGCACTCGGTCAACCGTGCCTCCCTAAAAAGGGAGTGTGAGATAGAAGTTATAAGGTTGGTGTTTTGGTTAGGCCGGAGTCCTGAAAATGGAGTCGGCACTCGGTCAACCGTGCCTCCCTAAAAAGGGAGTGTGAGAAATAAGTCATAAGGTTGGTGTTTTCGTTAGGCCGGAGTCCTGAAAAAGGAGTCGACACTCGCTCAACCGTGCCTCCCTGAAAAGGGAGTACGAGAAAGAAGTCATAAGATTGGTGTTTTGGTTAGGCGGAGTCCTGAAAATGGAGTCGACACTCGGTCAACCGTGCCTCCCTAAAAAGGGAGTGTGAGAAATAAGTAATAAGGTTGGTGTTTTGGTTAGGCCGGAGTCCTGAAAATGGAGTCGACACTCGCTCAACCGTGCCCCCCTGAAAAGGGAGTGTGAGAAAGAAGTCATAAGGTTGGTATTTTGGTTAGGCCGGAGTCCTGAAAATGGTGTCGGCACTCGGTCAACCACGCCTCCCTGAAAAGGGAGTGCGAGAAAGAAGTCATAAGGTTGGTGTTTTGGTTAGGGCGGAGTCCTGAAAATGGTATCGGCACACGGTCAACCGTGCCTCCCTGAAAAGGGAGTGCGAGAAAGAAGTCATAAGGTTGGTATTTTGGTTAGGGCGGAGTCCTGAAAATGGTATCGGCACACGGTCAACCGTGCCTCCCTGAAAAGGGAGTGCGAGAAAGAAGTCATAAGGTTGGTGTTTTCGTTAGGCCGGAGTCCTGAAAATAGAGTCGGTACTCGGTCAACCGTGCCTCCCTAAAAAGGGAGTGTGAGAAATATGTAATAAGGTTGGTGTTTTGGTTAGGTCGGAGTCCTGAAAATGGAGTCGACACTCGCTCAACCGTGCCTCACTGAAAAGGGAGTGTGAGAAAGAAGT
>NC_044931.1:9532645-9543429 GCF_003576645.1 Ipomoea triloba | reverse complement strand
TGAAAATGGAGTCGGCACCTCGGTCAACCGTACCTCCCTGAAAAGGGAGTGCGAGAAAGAGGTCATAAGTTTGGTGTTTTGGTTAGGTGGAGTCCTGAAAATGGAGTCGACACTCGCTCAACCGTGCCTCCCTGAAAAGGGAGTGTGAGAAAGAAGTCATAAGATTGGTGTTTTGGTTAGGGCGGAGTCCTGAAAATGGTGTCGGCACTCGGTCAACCGTACCTCCCTGAAAAGGGAGTGCGAGAAAGAAGTCATAAGGTTGGTATTTTGGTTAGGCCGGAGTCCTGAAAATGGAGTCGGCCCTCGGTCAACCGTGCCTCCCTGAAAAGGGAGTGCGAGAAAGAGGTCATAAGTTTGGTGTTTTGGTTAGGTGGAGTCCTGAAAATGGAGTCGGCCCTCGGTCAACCGTGCCTCCCTGAAAAGGGAGTGCGAGAAAGAGGTCATAAGTTTGGTGTTTTGGTTAGGTGGAGTCCTGAAAATGGAGTCGGCCCTCGGTCAACCGTGCCTCCCTGAAAAGGGAGTGCGAGAAAGAGGTCATAAGTTTGGTGTTTTGGTTAGGTGGAGTCCTGAAAATGGAGTCGGCCCTCGGTCAACCGTGCCTCCCTGAAAAGGGAGTGCGAGAAAGAGGTCATAAGTTTGGTGTTTTGGTTAGGTGGAGTCCTGAAAATGGAGTCGGCCCTCGGTCAACCGTGCCTCCCTGAAAAGGGAGTGCGAGAAAGAGGTCATAAGTTTGGTGTTTTGGTTAGGTGGAGTCCTGAAAATGGAGTCGGCCCTCGGTCAACCGTGCCTCCCTGAAAAGGGAGTGCGAGAAAGAGGTCATAAGTTTGGTGTTTTGGTTAGGTGGAGTCCTGAAAATGGAGTCGGCCCTCGGTCAACCGTGCCTCCCTGAAAAGGGAGTGCGAGAAAGAGGTCATAAGTTTGGTGTTTTGGTTAGGTGGAGTCCTGAAAATGGAGTCGGCCCTCGGTCAACCGTGCCTCCCTGAAAAGGGAGTGCGAGAAAGAGGTCATAAGTTTGGTGTTTTGGTTAGGTGGAGTCCTGAAAATGGAGTCGGCCCTCGGTCAACCGTGCCTCCCTGAAAAGGGAGTGCGAGAAAGAGGTCATAAGTTTGGTGTTTTGGTTAGGTGGAGTCCTGAAAATGGAGTCGGCCCTCGGTCAACCGTGCCTCCCTGAAAAGGGAGTGCGAGAAAGAGGTCATAAGTTTGGTGTTTTGGTTAGGTGGAGTCCTGAAAATGGAGTCGGCCCTCGGTCAACCGTGCCTCCCTGAAAAGGGAGTGCGAGAAAGAGGTCATAAGTTTGGTGTTTTGGTTAGGTGGAGTCCTGAAAATGGAGTCGGCCCTCGGTCAACCGTGCCTCCCTGAAAAGGGAGTGCGAGAAAGAGGTCATAAGTTTGGTGTTTTGGTTAGGTGGAGTCCTGAAAATGGAGTCGGCCCTCGGTCAACCGTGCCTCCCTGAAAAGGGAGTGCGAGAAAGAGGTCATAAGTTTGGTGTTTTGGTTAGGTGGAGTCCTGAAAATGGAGTCGGCCCTCGGTCAACCGTGCCTCCCTGAAAAGGGAGTGCGAGAAAGAGGTCATAAGTTTGGTGTTTTGGTTAGGTGGAGTCCTGAAAATGGAGTCGGCCCTCGGTCAACCGTGCCTCCCTGAAAAGGGAGTGCGAGAAAGAGGTCATAAGTTTGGTGTTTTGGTTAGGTGGAGTCCTGAAAATGGAGTCGGCCCTCGGTCAACCGTGCCTCCCTGAAAAGGGAGTGCGAGAAAGAGGTCATAAGTTTGGTGTTTTGGTTAGGTGGAGTCCTGAAAATGGAGTCGGCCCTCGGTCAACCGTGCCTCCCTGAAAAGGGAGTGCGAGAAAGAGGT
This sequence comes from Ipomoea triloba, assembly GCF_003576645.1. Classification (NCBI taxonomy): domain Eukaryota; kingdom Viridiplantae; phylum Streptophyta; class Magnoliopsida; order Solanales; family Convolvulaceae; genus Ipomoea; species Ipomoea triloba. Next base: position 9,541,578 of record NC_044931.1, on the reverse strand, counting down.
CATAAGTTTGGTGTTTTGGTTAGGTGGAGTCCTGAAAATGGAGTCGGCCCTCGGTCAACCGTGCCTCCCTGAAAAGGGAGTGCGAGAAAGAGGTCATAAGTTTGGTGTTTTGGTTAGGTGGAGTCCTGAAAATGGAGTCGGCCCTCGGTCAACCGTGCCTCCCTGAAAAGGGAGTGCGAGAAAGAGGTCATAAGTTTGGTGTTTTGGTTAGGTGGAGTCCTGAAAATGGAGTCGGCCCTCGGTCAACCGTGCCTCCCTGAAAAGGGAGTGCGAGAAAGAAGTCGTAAGGTTGGTGTTTCGGTTAGGGCGGAGTCCTTAAAATGGAGTTTGCACTCGGTCAACCGTGCATCCCTAAAAAGGGAGTGTGAGAAAGAAGTCATAAGGTTGGTGTTTTGGTTAGGCCGGAGTCCTGAAAATGGAGTCGATACTCGGTCAACCGTGCCTCCCTAAAAAGGGAGTGTGAGAAATAAGTAATAAGGTTGGTGTTTTGGTTAGGTCGGAGTCCTGAAAATGGAGTCGACACTCGCTCAACCGTGCCTCCCTGAAAAGGGAGTGCGAGAAAGAAGTCATAAGGTTGGTGTTTTGGTTAGGCTGGAGTCCTTAAAATGGAGTTTGCACTCGGTCAACCGTGCATCCCTGAAAAGGGAGTGTGAGAAAGAAGTCATAAGGTCGGTGTTTTGGTTAGGCCGGAGTCCTGAAAATGGAGTCGATACTCGGTCAACCGTGCCTCCCTGAAAAGGGAGTGTGAGAAATAAGTAATAAGGTTGGTGTTTTGGTTAGGCCGGAGTCCTGAAAATGGAGTCGACACTTGCTCAACCGTGCCTCACTGAAAAGGGAGTGCGAGAAAGAAGTCATAAGGTTGGTGTTTTGGTTAGGGCGGAGTCCTGAAAATGGTGTCGGCACTCGGTCAACCGTGCCTCCCTGAAAAGGGAGTGTGAGAAAGAAGTCATAAGGTTGGTGTTTTGGTTAGGCCGGAGTCCTGAAAATGGAGTCGGCACTCGGTCAACCGTGCCTCCCTGAAAAGGGAGTGTGAGAAAGAAGTCATAAGGTTGGTGTTTTGGTTAGGCCGGAGTCCTGAAAATGGAGTCGGCACTCGGTCAACCGTGCCTCCCTGAAAAGGGAGTGTGAGAAAGAAGTCATAAGGTTGGTGTTTTGGTTAGGCCGGAGTCCTAACAATGGAGTCGGCACTCGATCAACGGTGTCTTCCTGAAAAGAGAGTGCGAGAAAGAGGTCATATGTTTGGTGTTTTGGTTAGGCGGAGTCCTGAAAATGGAGTCGGCACTCGGTCAACCGTGCCTCCCTAAAAAGGGAGTGTGAGAAATAAGTAATAAGGTTGGTGTTTTGGTTAGGCCGGAGTCCTGAAAATGGAGTCGGCACTCGGTCAACCGTGCCTCCCTAAAAAGGGAGTGTGAGAAATAAGTAATAAGGTTGGTGTTTTGTTTAGGCCGGAGTCCTGAAAATGGAGTCGGTACTCGGTCAATCGTGCCTCCCTGAAAAGGGAGTGCGAGAAAGAGGTCATAAGTTTATTGTTTTGGTTAAGGGAGTGCGAGAAAGAGGTCATAAGTTTATTGTTTTGGTTAGGCGGAGTCCTGAAAATGGAGTCGGCACTCGGTCAACCGTGCCTCCCTAAAAAGGGAGTGTGAGAAATAAGTAATAAGGTTGGTGTTTTGGTTAGGCCGGAGGCCTGAAAATGGAGTCGGCACTCGGTCAACCGTGCCTCCCTAAAAAGAGAGTGTGAGAAATAAGTAATAAGGTTGGTGTTTTGGTTAGGCCGGAGCCCTGAAAATGGAGTCGACACTCGCTCAACCGTGCCTCCCTGAAAAGGGAATGGAGTCGACACTCGCTCAACCGTGCCTCCCTGAAAAGGGAGTGTGAGAAAGAAGTCATAAGGTAGGTGTTTTGGTTAGGCCGGAGTCCGAAAGAAGTCATAAGGTAGGTGTTTTGGTTAGGCCGGAGTCCTGAAAATGGTGTCGGGTAGGTGTTTTGGTTAGGCCGGAGTCCTGAAAATGGTGTCGGTAAGGTGTTTTGGTTAGGCCGGAGTCCTGAAAATGGTGTCGGTACTCGGTCAACCACGCCTCCCTGAAAATGGAGTGGGAGAAAGAAGTAATAAGGTTGGCCTCCCTGAAAATGGAGTGGGAGAAAGAAGTAATAAGGTTGGTGTTTTCGTTAGGCCGGAGTCCTAAAAATGGAGTCGGTACTCGGTCAACCGTGCCTCCCTAAAAAGGGAGTGTGAGAAATAAGTAATAAGGTTGGTGTTTTGGTTAGGTCGGAGTCCTGAAAATGGAGTCGACACTCGCTCAACCGTGCCTCCCTGAAAAGGGAGTGCGAGAAAGAAGTCATAAGGTTGGTGTTTTGGTTAGGCCGAAGTCCTAACAATGGAGTCGGCACTCGGTCAACCGTGCCTCCCTGAAAAGGGAGTGCGAGAAAGAAGTCATAAGGTTGGTGTTTTGGTTAGGCCGAAGTCCTAACAATGGAGTCGGCACTCGGTCAACCGTGCCTCCCTGAAAAGGGAGTGCGAGAAAGAAGTCATAAGGTTGGTGTTTTGGTTAGGCCGAAGTCCTAACAATGGAGTCGGCACTCGGTCAACCGTGCCTCCCTGAAAAGGGAGTGCGAGAAAGAAGTCATAAGGTTGGTGTTTTGGTTAGGCCGGAGTCCTTAAAATGGAGTTTGCACTCGGTCAACCGTGCATCCCTGAAAAGGGAGTGTGAGAAAGAAGTCATAAGGTTGGTGTTTTGGTTAGGCCGAAGTCCTAACAATGGAGTCGGCACTCGATCAACGGTGTCTCCCTGAAAAGAGAGTGCGAGAAAGAGGTCATATGTTTGGTGTTTTGGTTAGGCGGAGTCCTGAAAATGGAGTCGGCACTCGGTCAACCGGGCCTCCCTGAAAAGGGAGGGTGAGAAAGAAGTCATAAGGTTGGTGTTTTGGTTAGGCCGGAGTCCTGAAAATGGAGTCGACACTCGCTCAACCGTGCCTCCCTGAAAAGGGAGTGTGAGAAAGAAGTTATAAGGTTGGTGTTTTGGTTAGGCCGGAGTCCTGAAAATGGAGTCGGCACTCGGTCAACCGTGCCTCCCTAAAAAGGGAGTGTGCCTCCCTAAAAAGGGAGTGTGAGAAATAAGTAATAAGGTTGGTGTTTTGGTTAGGCCGGAGTCCTGAAAATGGAGTCGACACTCGCTCAACCGGGCCTCCCTGAAAAGGGAGTGTGAGAAAGAAGTCATAAGGTTGGTATTTTGGTTAGGCCGGAGTCCTGAAAATGGAGTCGACACTCGCTCAACCGTGCCTCCCTGAAAAGGGAGTGGGAGAAAGAAGTCATATGGTTGGTGTTTTGGTTAGGCCGGAGCCCTGAAAATGGAGTCGACACTCGCTCACCCGTGCCTCCCTGAAAAGGGAGTGCGAGAAAGAGGTCATAGGTTTGGTGTTTTGGTTAGGCGGAGTCCTGAAAATGGAGTCGGCACTCGCTCAACCGGGCCTCCCTGAAAAGGGAGTGTGAGAAAGATGTCATAAGGTTGGTATTTTGGTTAGGCCGGAGTCCTGAAAATGGAGTCGCCACTCGCTCAACCGTGCCTCCCTGAAAAGGGAGTGTGAGAAAGAAGTCATAAGGTTGGTGTTTTGGTTAGGCCGGAGTCCTGAAAATGGAGTCGGTACTCGGTCACCCGTGCCTCCCTGAAAAGGAAGTGCGAGAAAGAGGTCATAAGTTTGGTGTTTTGGTTAGGCGGAGTCCTGAAAATGGAGTCGGCACTCGGTCAACCGTGCCTCCCTAAAAAGGGACTGTGAGAAAGAAGTCATAAGGTTGGTGTTTTGGTTAGGCCGGAGTCCTGAAAATGGAGTCGACACTCGCTCAACCGTGCCTCCCTGAAAAGGGAGTGTGAGAAAGAAGTCATAAGGTTGGTATTTTGGTTAGGCCGGAGTCCTGAAAATGGAGTCGACACTCGCTCAACCGTGCCTCCCTGAAAAGGGAGTGTGAGAAAGAAGTAATAAGGTTGGTGTTTTGGTTAGGCCGGAGTCTTGAAAATGGAGTTTGCACTCGGTCAACCGTGCATCCCTGAAAATGGAGTGGGAGAAAGAAATCATAAGGTTGGTGTTTTGGTTAGACCGGAGTCCTGAAAATGGAGTCGGTACTCGGTCAACCGTGCCTCCCTGAAAAGGGAGTGCGAGAAAGAGGTCATAAGTTTGGTGTTTTGGTTAGACGGAGTCCTGAAAATGGAGTCGGCACTCGGTCAACCGTGCCTCCCTAAAAAGGGAGTGTGAGAAATAAGTAATAAGGTTGGTGTTTTGGTTAGGCCGGAGTCTTGAAAATGGAGTTTGCACTCGGTCAACCGTGCCTCCCTGAAAAGGGAGTGCGAGAAAGAAGTCATAAGGTTGGTGTTTTGGTTAGGCCGGAGTCTTGAAAATGGAGTTTGCACTCGGTCAACCGTGCCTCCCTGAAAAGGGAGTGCGAGAAAGAAGTCATAAGGTTGGTGTTTTGGTTAGGCCGGAGTCCTGAAAATGGAGTCGGCACTCGGTCAACCGTGCCTCCCTGAAAATGGAGTGGGAGAAAGAAGTCATAAGGTTGGTGTTTCGGTTAGGCCGGAGTTCTGAAAATGGAGTCAGCACTCGGTCAACCGTGCCTCCCTAAAAAGGGAGTGTGAGAAATAAGTAATAAGGTTGGTGTTTTGGTTAGGCCGGAGTCTTGAAAATGGAGTTTGCACTCGGTCAACTGTGCATCCCTAAAAAGGGAGTGTGAGAAAGAAGTCATAAGGTAGGTGTTTTGGTTAGGCCGGCGTCCTGAAAATGGAGTCGACACTCGCTTAACCGTGCCTCCCTGAAAAGGGAGAGCGAGAAAGAAGTCATAAGGGTGGTGTTTTGGTTAGGCCGGCGTCCTGAAAATGGAGTCGACACTCGCTTAACCGTGCCTCCCTGAAAAGGGAGAGCGAGAAAGAAGTCATAAGGGTGGTGTTTTGGTTAGGCCGGCGTCCTGAAAATGGAGTCGACACTCGCTTAACCGTGCCTCCCTGAAAAGGGAGAGCGAGAAAGAAGTCATAAGGGTGGTGTTTTGGTTAGGCCGGCGTCCTGAAAATGGAGTCGACACTCGCTTAACCGTGCCTCCCTGAAAAGGGAGAGCGAGAAAGAAGTCATAAGGGTGGTGTTTTGGTTAGGCCGGAGTCCTTAAAATAGAGTTTGCACTCGGTCAACCGTGCATCCCTAAAAAGGGAGTGTGAGAAATTAGTCATAAGGTTGGTGTTTTGGTTAGGCCGGAGTCCTGAAAATGGAGTCGACACTCGCTCAACCGTGCCTCCCTGAAAAGGGAGTGTGAGAAAGAAGTTATAAGGTTGGTGTTTTGGTTAGGGCGGAGTCCTGAAAATGGTATCGGCACACGGTCAACCGTGCCTCCCTGAAAAGGGAGAGCGAGAAAGAAGTCATAAGGTTGGGGTTTTGGTTAGGCCGGAGTCCTAACAATGGAGTCGGCACTCGCTCAATCGTGCCTCCCTGAAAAGGGAGAGCGAGAAAGAAGTCATAAGGTTGGGGTTTTGGTTAGGCCGGAGTCCTAACAATGGAGTCGGCACTCGCTCAATCGTGCCTCCCTGAAAAGGGAGAGCGAGAAAGAAGTCATAAGGTTGGGGTTTTGGTTAGGCCGGAGTCCTAACAATGGAGTCGGCACTCGCTCAATCGTGCCTCCCTGAAAAGGGAGAGCGAGAAAGAAGTCATAAGGTTGGGGTTTTGGTTAGGCCGGAGTCCTAACAATGGAGTCGGCACTCGCTCAATCGTGCCTCCCTGAAAAGGGAGAGCGAGAAAGAAGTCATAAGGTTGGGGTTTTGGTTAGGCCGGAGTCCTAACAATGGAGTCGGCACTCGCTCAATCGTGCCTCCCTGAAAAGGGAGAGCGAGAAAGAAGTCATAAGGTTGGGGTTTTGGTTAGGCCGGAGTCCTAACAATGGAGTCGGCACTCGCTCAATCGTGCCTCCCTGAAAAGGGAGAGCGAGAAAGAAGTCATAAGGTTGGGGTTTTGGTTAGGCCGGAGTCCTAACAATGGAGTCGGCACTCGCTCAATCGTGCCTCCCTGAAAAGGGAGAGCGAGAAAGAAGTCATAAGGTTGGGGTTTTGGTTAGGCCGGAGTCCTAACAATGGAGTCGGCACTCGCTCAATCGTGCCTCCCTGAAAAGGGAGAGCGAGAAAGAAGTCATAAGGTTGGGGTTTTGGTTAGGCCGGAGTCCTAACAATGGAGTCGGCACTCGCTCAATCGTGCCTCCCTGAAAAGGGAGAGCGAGAAAGAAGTCATAAGGTTGGGGTTTTGGTTAGGCCGGAGTCCTAACAATGGAGTCGGCACTCGCTCAATCGTGCCTCCCTGAAAAGGGAGAGCGAGAAAGAAGTCATAAGGTTGGGGTTTTGGTTAGGCCGGAGTCCTAACAATGGAGTCGGCACTCGCTCAATCGTGCCTCCCTGAAAAGGGAGAGCGAGAAAGAAGTCATAAGGTTGGGGTTTTGGTTAGGCCGGAGTCCTAACAATGGAGTCGGCACTCGCTCAATCGTGCCTCCCTGAAAAGGGAGAGCGAGAAAGAAGTCATAAGGTTGGGGTTTTGGTTAGGCCGGAGTCCTAACAATGGAGTCGGCACTCGCTCAATCGTGCCTCCCTGAAAAGGGAGAGCGAGAAAGAAGTCATAAGGTTGGGGTTTTGGTTAGGCCGGAGTCCTAACAATGGAGTCGGCACTCGCTCAATCGTGCCTCCCTGAAAAGGGAGAGCGAGAAAGAAGTCATAAGGTTGGGGTTTTGGTTAGGCCGGAGTCCTAACAATGGAGTCGGCACTCGCTCAATCGTGCCTCCCTGAAAAGGGAGAGCGAGAAAGAAGTCATAAGGTTGGGGTTTTGGTTAGGCCGGAGTCCTAACAATGGAGTCGGCACTCGCTCAATCGTGCCTCCCTGAAAAGGGAGAGCGAGAAAGAAGTCATAAGGTTGGGGTTTTGGTTAGGCCGGAGTCCTAACAATGGAGTCGGCACTCGCTCAATCGTGCCTCCCTGAAAAGGGAGAGCGAGAAAGAAGTCATAAGGTTGGGGTTTTGGTTAGGCCGGAGTCCTAACAATGGAGTCGGCACTCGCTCAATCGTGCCTCCCTGAAAAGGGAGAGCGAGAAAGAAGTCATAAGGTTGGGGTTTTGGTTAGGCCGGAGTCCTAACAATGGAGTCGGCACTCGCTCAATCGTGCCTCCCTGAAAAGGGAGAGCGAGAAAGAAGTCATAAGGTTGGGGTTTTGGTTAGGCCGGAGTCCTAACAATGGAGTCGGCACTCGCTCAATCGTGCCTCCCTGAAAAGGGAGAGCGAGAAAGAAGTCATAAGGTTGGGGTTTTGGTTAGGCCGGAGTCCTAACAATGGAGTCGGCACTCGCTCAATCGTGCCTCCCTGAAAAGGGAGAGCGAGAAAGAAGTCATAAGGTTGGGGTTTTGGTTAGGCCGGAGTCCTAACAATGGAGTCGGCACTCGCTCAATCGTGCCTCCCTGAAAAGGGAGAGCGAGAAAGAAGTCATAAGGTTGGGGTTTTGGTTAGGCCGGAGTCCTAACAATGGAGTCGGCACTCGCTCAATCGTGCCTCCCTGAAAAGGGAGAGCGAGAAAGAAGTCATAAGGTTGGGGTTTTGGTTAGGCCGGAGTCCTAACAATGGAGTCGGCACTCGCTCAATCGTGCCTCCCTGAAAAGGGAGAGCGAGAAAGAAGTCATAAGGTTGGGGTTTTGGTTAGGCCGGAGTCCTAACAATGGAGTCGGCACTCGCTCAATCGTGCCTCCCTGAAAAGGGAGAGCGAGAAAGAAGTCATAAGGTTGGGGTTTTGGTTAGGCCGGAGTCCTAACAATGGAGTCGGCACTCGCTCAATCGTGCCTCCCTGAAAAGGGAGAGCGAGAAAGAAGTCATAAGGTTGGGGTTTTGGTTAGGCCGGAGTCCTAACAATGGAGTCGGCACTCGCTCAATCGTGCCTCCCTGAAAAGGGAGAGCGAGAAAGAAGTCATAAGGTTGGGGTTTTGGTTAGGCCGGAGTCCTAACAATGGAGTCGGCACTCGCTCAATCGTGCCTCCCTGAAAAGGGAGAGCGAGAAAGAAGTCATAAGGTTGGGGTTTTGGTTAGGCCGGAGTCCTAACAATGGAGTCGGCACTCGCTCAATCGTGCCTCCCTGAAAAGGGAGAGCGAGAAAGAAGTCATAAGGTTGGGGTTTTGGTTAGGCCGGAGTCCTAACAATGGAGTCGGCACTCGCTCAATCGTGCCTCCCTGAAAAGGGAGAGCGAGAAAGAAGTCATAAGGTTGGGGTTTTGGTTAGGCCGGAGTCCTAACAATGGAGTCGGCACTCGCTCAATCGTGCCTCCCTGAAAAGGGAGAGCGAGAAAGAAGTCATAAGGTTGGGGTTTTGGTTAGGCCGGAGTCCTAACAATGGAGTCGGCACTCGCTCAATCGTGCCTCCCTGAAAAGGGAGAGCGAGAAAGAAGTCATAAGGTTGGGGTTTTGGTTAGGCCGGAGTCCTAACAATGGAGTCGGCACTCGCTCAATCGTGCCTCCCTGAAAAGGGAGAGCGAGAAAGAAGTCATAAGGTTGGGGTTTTGGTTAGGCCGGAGTCCTAACAATGGAGTCGGCACTCGCTCAATCGTGCCTCCCTGAAAAGGGAGTGTGAGAAAGAAGTCATAAGGTTGGTATTTTGGTTAGGCCGGAGTCCTGAAAATGGAGTCGACACTCGCTCAATCGTGCCTCCCTGAAAAGGGAGTGTGAGAAAGAAGTCATAAGGTAGGTGTTTTGGTTAGGCCGGAGTCCTGAAAATGGTGTCGGCACTCGGTCAACAACGCCTCCCTGAAAAGGGAGTGCGAGAAACAAGTCATAAGGTTGGTGTTTTGGTTGGGGCGGAGTCCTGAAAATGGTGTCGGCACTCGGTCAACCGTGCCTCCCTGAAAAGGGATTGCGAGAAAGAAGTCATAAGGGTGGTGTTTTGGTTAGG
>NC_044931.1:9528361-9531688 GCF_003576645.1 Ipomoea triloba | reverse complement strand
AACCGTGCCTCCCTGAAAAGGGAGTGTGAGAAAGAAGTCATAAGGTGGTGTTTTGGTTAGGCCGGAGTCCTGAAAATGGTGTCGGCACTCGGTCAACCACGCCTCCCTGAAAAGGAAGTGCGAGAAACAAGTTATAAGGTTGGTGTTTTGGTTAGGGCGGAGTCCTGAAAATGGTGTCGGCACTCGGTTAACCGTGCCTCCCTGAAAAGGGAGTGCGAGAAAGAAGTCATAAGGGTGGTGTTTTGGTTAGGCCGGAGTCCTTAAAATAGAGTTTGCACTCGGTCAACCGTGCATCCCTAAAAAGGGAGTGTGAGAAAGAAGTCATAAGGTTGGTGTTTTGGTTAGGCCGGAGTCCTGAAAATGGAGTTTGCACTCGGTCAACCGTGCATCCCTGAAAAGGGAGTTTGAGAAATAAGTCATAAGGTTGATGTTTTGGTTAGGCCGGAGTCCTAACAATGGAGTCGGCACTCGATCAGCCGTGCCTCCCTGAAAAGAGAGTGCGAGAAAGAGGTCATAAGTTTGGTGTTTTGGTTAGGCGGAGTCCTGAAAATGGAGTCGGCACTCGGTCAACCGTGCCTCCCTAAAAAGGGAGTGTGAGAAATAAGCAATAAGGTTGGTGTTTTGGTTAGGCCGGAGTCTTGAAAATGGAGTCGACACTCGCTCAACCGTGCCTCCCTGAAAAGGGAGTGTGAGAAAGAAGTCATAAGGTTGGTGTTTTGGTTAGGCCGGAGTCCTGAAAATGGAGTCGGCACTCGGTCAACCGTGCCTCCCTGAAAAGGGAGTGTGAGAAAGAAGTCATAAGGTTGGTGTTTTGGTTAGGCCGGAGTCCTGAAAATGGAGTCGACACTCGCTCAACCGTGCCTCCCTGAAAAGGGAGTTTGAGAAAGAAGTCATTAGGTTGGTGTTTTGGTTAGGCCGGAGTCCTGAAAATGGTGTCGGCACTCGGTCAACCGTGCCTCCCTGAAAAGGGAGTGCGAGAAAGAAGTCATAAGGTTGGTGTTTTGGTTAGGCCGGAGTCCTGAAAATGGAGTCGGCACTCGGTCAACCGTGCATCCCTGAAAAGGGAGTGTGAGAAAGAAGTCATAAGGTTGGTGTTTTGGTTAGGCCGGAGTCCTGAAAATGGAGTCAGTACTCGGTCACCCGTGCCTCCCTGAAAAGGGAGTGCGAGAAAGAGGTCATAAGTTTGGTGTTTTGGTTAGGCGGAGTCCTGAAAATGGAGTCGGCACTCGGTCAACCGTGCCTCCCTGAAAAGGGAGTGCGAGAAAGAGGTCATAAGTTTGGTGTTTTGGTTAGGCGGAGTCCTGAAAATGGAGTCGGCACTCGGTCAACCGCGCCTCCCTGAAAAGGGAGTGGGAGAAAGAAGGCATAAGGTTGGTGTTTTGGTTAGGGCGGAGTCCTGAAAATGGTGTCGGCACTCGGTCAACCATGCCTCCCTGAAAAGGGAGTGCGAGAAAGAGGTCATAAGTTTGGTGTTTTGGTTAGGCGGAGTCCTGAAAATGGAGTCGGTCCTCGGTCAACCGTGCCTCCCTAAAAAAGGAGTGTGAGAAATAAGTAATAAGGTTGGTGTTTTGGTTAGGCCGGAGTCTTGAAAATGGAGTTTGCACTCGGTCAACCGTGCATCCCTGAAAATGGAGTGGGAGAAAGAAGTCATAAGGTTGGTGTTTTGGTTAGGCCGGAGTCATGAAAATGGAGTCGGTACTCGGTCAACCGTGCCTCCCTGAAAAGGGAGTGCGAGAAAGAGGTCATAAGTTTGGTGTTTTGGTTAGGCGGAGTCCTGAAAATGGAGTCGGCACTCGGTCAACCGTGCCTCCCTAAAAAGGGAGTGTGAGAAAGAAGTCATAAGGTTGGTGTTTTGGTTAGGCCGGAGTCCTGAAAATGGAGTCGACACTCGCTCAACCGTGCCTCCCTGAAAAGGGAGTGCGAGAAAGAGGTCATAAGTTTGGTGTTTTGGTTAGACGGAGTCCTGAAAATGGAGTCGGCATTCGGTCAACCGTGCCTCCCTAAAAAAGGAGTGTGAGAAATAAGTAATAAGGTTGGTGTTTTGGTTAGGCCGGAGTCCTGAAAATGGAGTCGACACTCGCTCAACCGTGCCTCCCTGAAAAGGGAGTGTGAGAAAGAAGTCATAAGGTTGGTGTTTTGGTTAGGCCGGAGTCCTAACAATGGAGTCGGCACTCGATCAACGGTGCCCTCCCTGAAAAGAGAGTGCGAGAAAGAGGTCATATGTTTGGTGTTTTGGTTAGGCGGAGTCCTGAAAATGGAGTCGGCACTCGGTCAACCGTGCCTCCCTGAAAAGGGAGTGCGAGAAAGAAGTCATAAGGTTGGTGTTTTGGTTAGGTCGGAGTCCTAACAATGGAGTCGGCACTCGATCAGCCGTGCCTCCCTGAAAAGAGAGTGCGAGAAAGAGGTCATATGTTTGGTGTTTTGGTTAGGCGGAGTCCTGAAAATGGAGTCGGCACTCGGTCAACCGTGCCTCCCTAAAAAGGGAGTGTGAGAAAGAAGTCATAAGATTGGTTAGGCCGGAGTCCTGAAAATGGAGTCGGCACTCGGTCAACCGTGCCTCCCTAAAAAGGGACTGTGAGAAAGAAGTCATAAGGTTGGTGTTTTGGTTAGGCCGGAGTCCTGAAAATGGAGTCGGCACTCGGTCAACCGTGCCTCCCTGAAAAGGGAGTGCTAGAAAGAAGTCATAAGGTTGGTGTTTTGGTTAGGCCGGAGTCCTGAAAATGGAGTCGGCACTCGGTCAACCGTGCCTCCCTGAAAAGGGAGTGCGAGAAAGAAGTCATAAGGTTGGTGTTTTGGTTAGGCGGAGTCCTGAAAATGGTGTCGGCACTCGGTCAACCGTGCCTCCCTGAAAAGGGAGTGCGAGAAAGAGGTCATAAGTTTGGTGTTTTGGTTAGGCCGGAGTCCTCAAAATGGAGTCGGCACTCGGTCAACCGTGCCTCCCTAAAAAGGGACTGTGAGAAAGAAGTCATAAGGTTGGTGTTTTGGTTAGGCCGGAGTCCTGAAAATGGAGTCAGCACTCGGTCAACCGTGCCTCCCTGAAAAGGGAGTGCGAGAAAGAAGTCATAAGGTTGGTGTTTTGGTTAGGCCGGATTCCTGAATATGGAGTCGACACTCGCTCAACCGTGCCTCCCTGAAAAGGGAGTGTGAGAAAGAAGTCATAAGGTTGGTGTTTTGGTTAGGCCGGAGTCCTGAAAATGGAGTCGGCACTCGGTCAACCGTGCCTCCCTGAAAAGGGAGTGCGAGAAAGAAGTCATAAGGTTGGTGTTTTGGTTAGGCCGGATTCCTGAAAATGGAGTCGACACTCGCTCAACCGTGCCTCCCTGAAAA
>NC_044931.1:9516324-9528061 GCF_003576645.1 Ipomoea triloba | reverse complement strand
TTGGTGTTTTGGTTAGGCCGTAGTCCTGAAAATGGAGTCGGCACTCGGTCAACCGTGCCTCCCTAAAAAGGGACTGTGAGAAAGAAGTCATAAGGTTGGTGTTTTGGTTATGCCAGAGTCCTGAAAATGGAGTCGGCACTCGGCCAACCGTGCCTCCCTGAAAAGGGAGTGTGAGAAAGAAGTCATAAGGTTGGTGTTTTGGTTAGGCCGGAGTCCTGAAAATGGAGTCGGCACTCGGTCAACCGTGCCTCCCTGAAAAGGGAGTGTGAGAAAGAAGTCATAAGGTTGGTGTTTTGGTTAGGCCGGAGTCCTGAAAATGGAGTCGGCACTCGGTCAACCGTGCCTCCCTGAAAAGGGAGTGTGAGAAAGAAGTCATAAGGTTGGTGTTTTGGTTAGGCCGGAGTCCTGAAAATGGAGTCGGCACTCGGTCAACCGTGCCTCCCTGAAAAGGGAGTGTGAGAAAGAAGTCATAAGGTTGGTGTTTTGGTTAGGCCGGAGTCCTGAAAATGGAGTCGGCACTCGGTCAACCGTGCCTCCCTGAAAAGGGAGTGTGAGAAAGAAGTCATAAGGTTGGTGTTTTGGTTAGGCCGGAGTCCTGAAAATGGAGTCGGCACTCGGTCAACCGTGCCTCCCTGAAAAGGGAGTGTGAGAAAGAAGTCATAAGGTTGGTGTTTTGGTTAGGCCGGAGTCCTGAAAATGGAGTCGGCACTCGGTCAACCGTGCCTCCCTGAAAAGGGAGTGTGAGAAAGAAGTCATAAGGTTGGTGTTTTGGTTAGGCCGGAGTCCTGAAAATGGAGTCGGCACTCGGTCAACCGTGCCTCCCTGAAAAGGGAGTGTGAGAAAGAAGTCATAAGGTTGGTGTTTTGGTTAGGCCGGAGTCCTGAAAATGGAGTCGGCACTCGGTCAACCGTGCCTCCCTGAAAAGGGAGTGTGAGAAAGAAGTCATAAGGTTGGTGTTTTGGTTAGGCCGGAGTCCTGAAAATGGAGTCGGCACTCGGTCAACCGTGCCTCCCTGAAAAGGGAGTGTGAGAAAGAAGTCATAAGGTTGGTGTTTTGGTTAGGCCGGAGTCCTGAAAATGGAGTCGGCACTCGGTCAACCGTGCCTCCCTGAAAAGGGAGTGTGAGAAAGAAGTCATAAGGTTGGTGTTTTGGTTAGGCCGGAGTCCTGAAAATGGAGTCGGCACTCGGTCAACCGTGCCTCCCTGAAAAGGGAGTGTGAGAAAGAAGTCATAAGGTTGGTGTTTTGGTTAGGCCGGAGTCCTGAAAATGGAGTCGGCACTCGGTCAACCGTGCCTCCCTGAAAAGGGAGTGTGAGAAAGAAGTCATAAGGTTGGTGTTTTGGTTAGGCCGGAGTCCTGAAAATGGAGTCGGCACTCGGTCAACCGTGCCTCCCTGAAAAGGGAGTGTGAGAAAGAAGTCATAAGGTTGGTGTTTTGGTTAGGCCGGAGTCCTGAAAATGGAGTCGGCACTCGGTCAACCGTGCCTCCCTGAAAAGGGAGTGTGAGAAAGAAGTCATAAGGTTGGTGTTTTGGTTAGGCCGGAGTCCTGAAAATGGAGTCGGCACTCGGTCAACCGTGCCTCCCTGAAAAGGGAGTGTGAGAAAGAAGTCATAAGGTTGGTGTTTTGGTTAGGCCGGAGTCCTGAAAATGGAGTCGGCACTCGGTCAACCGTGCCTCCCTGAAAAGGGAGTGTGAGAAAGAAGTCATAAGGTTGGTGTTTTGGTTAGGCCGGAGTCCTGAAAATGGAGTCGGCACTCGGTCAACCGTGCCTCCCTGAAAAGGGAGTGTGAGAAAGAAGTCATAAGGTTGGTGTTTTGGTTAGGCCGGAGTCCTGAAAATGGAGTCGGCACTCGGTCAACCGTGCCTCCCTGAAAAGGGAGTGTGAGAAAGAAGTCATAAGGTTGGTGTTTTGGTTAGGCCGGAGTCCTGAAAATGGAGTCGGCACTCGGTCAACCGTGCCTCCCTGAAAAGGGAGTGTGAGAAAGAAGTCATAAGGTTGGTGTTTTGGTTAGGCCGGAGTCCTGAAAATGGAGTCGGCACTCGGTCAACCGTGCCTCCCTGAAAAGGGAGTGTGAGAAAGAAGTCATAAGGTTGGTGTTTTGGTTAGGCCGGAGTCCTGAAAATGGAGTCGGCACTCGGTCAACCGTGCCTCCCTGAAAAGGGAGTGTGAGAAAGAAGTCATAAGGTTGGTGTTTTGGTTAGGCCGGAGTCCTGAAAATGGAGTCGGCACTCGGTCAACCGTGCCTCCCTGAAAAGGGAGTGTGAGAAAGAAGTCATAAGGTTGGTGTTTTGGTTAGGCCGGAGTCCTGAAAATGGAGTCGGCACTCGGTCAACCGTGCCTCCCTGAAAAGGGAGTGTGAGAAAGAAGTCATAAGGTTGGTGTTTTGGTTAGGCCGGAGTCCTGAAAATGGAGTCGGCACTCGGTCAACCGTGCCTCCCTGAAAAGGGAGTGTGAGAAAGAAGTCATAAGGTTGGTGTTTTGGTTAGGCCGGAGTCCTGAAAATGGAGTCGGCACTCGGTCAACCGTGCCTCCCTGAAAAGGGAGTGTGAGAAAGAAGTCATAAGGTTGGTGTTTTGGTTAGGCCGGAGTCCTGAAAATGGAGTCGGCACTCGGTCAACCGTGCCTCCCTGAAAAGGGAGTGTGAGAAAGAAGTCATAAGGTTGGTGTTTTGGTTAGGCCGGAGTCCTGAAAATGGAGTCGGCACTCGGTCAACCGTGCCTCCCTGAAAAGGGAGTGTGAGAAAGAAGTCATAAGGTTGGTGTTTTGGTTAGGCCGGAGTCCTGAAAATGGAGTCGGCACTCGGTCAACCGTGCCTCCCTGAAAAGGGAGTGTGAGAAAGAAGTCATAAGGTTGGTGTTTTGGTTAGGCCGGAGTCCTGAAAATGGAGTCGGCACTCGGTCAACCGTGCCTCCCTGAAAAGGGAGTGTGAGAAAGAAGTCATAAGGTTGGTGTTTTGGTTAGGCCGGAGTCCTGAAAATGGAGTCGGCACTCGGTCAACCGTGCCTCCCTGAAAAGGGAGTGTGAGAAAGAAGTCATAAGGTTGGTGTTTTGGTTAGGCCGGAGTCCTGAAAATGGAGTCGGCACTCGGTCAACCGTGCCTCCCTGAAAAGGGAGTGTGAGAAAGAAGTCATAAGGTTGGTGTTTTGGTTAGGCCGGAGTCCTGAAAATGGAGTCGGCACTCGGTCAACCGTGCCTCCCTGAAAAGGGAGTGTGAGAAAGAAGTCATAAGGTTGGTGTTTTGGTTAGGCCGGAGTCCTGAAAATGGAGTCGGCACTCGGTCAACCGTGCCTCCCTGAAAAGGGAGTGCGAGAAAGAAGTCATAAGGTTGGTGTTTTGGTTAGGCCGGAGTCCTGAAAATGGAGTCGGCACTCGGTCAACCGTGCCTCCCTGAAAAGGGAGTGTGAGAAAGAAGTCATAAGGTTGGTGTTTTGGTTAGGCCGGAGTCCTAACAATGGAGTCGGCACTCGATCAGCCGTGCCTCCCTGAAAAGAGAGTGCGAGAAAGAGGTCATAAGTTTGGTGTTTTGGTTAGGCGGTGTCCTGAAAATGGAGTCGGCACTCGGTTAACCGTGCCTCCCTCAAAAGGGAGTGCGAGAAACTAGTCATAAGGTTGGTGTTTTGGTTAGGCCGGAGTCCTGAAAATGGTGTCGGCACTCGGTCAACCGTGCCTCCCTGAAAAGGGAGAGCGAGAAAGAAGTCATAAGGTTGGTGTTTTGGTTAGGCCGGAGTCCTGAAAATGGAGTCGGCACTCGGTCAACCGTTCCTCCATGAAAAGGGAGTGTGAGAAATAAGTAATAAGGGTGGTGTTTTGGTTAGGCCGGAGTCCTGAAAATGGAGTCGGCACTCGGTCAACCGTTCCTCCATGAAAAGGGAGTGTGAGAAATAAGTAATAAGGGTGGTGTTTTGGTTAGGCCGGAGTCCTGAAAATGGAGTCGGCACTCGGTCAACCGTTCCTCCATGAAAAGGGAGTGTGAGAAATAAGTAATAAGGGTGGTGTTTTGGTTAGGCCGGAGTCCTGAAAATGGAGTCGGCACTCGGTCAACCGTTCCTCCATAAAAAGGGAGTGTGAGAAATAAGTAATAAGGTTGGTGTTTTGGTTAGGCCGGAGTCCTGAAAATGGAGTCGACACTTGCTCAACCGTGCATCCCTGAAAAGGGAGTGCGAGAAAGAAGTCATAAGGTTGGTGTTTTGGTTAGGCCGGAGTCCTGAAAATGGTGTCGGCACTCGGTCAACCGTGCCTCCCTGAAAAGGGAGTGCGAGAAAGAAGTCATAAGGTTGGTGTTTTGGTTAGGCCGGAGTCCTGAAAATGGAGTTTGCACTCGGTCAACCGTGCATCCCTGAAAAGGGAGTTTGAGAAAGAAGTCATAAGGTTGGTGTTTTGGTTAGGCCGGAGTCCTAACAATTGAGTCGGCACTCGATCAGCCGTGCCTCCCTGAAAAGAGAGTGCGAGAAAGAGGTCATAAGTTTGATGTTTTGGTTAGGCCGGAGTCCTAACAATAGAGTCGGCACTCGATCAGCCGTGCCTCCCTGAAAAGAGAGTGCGAGAAAGAGGTCATAAGTTTGGTGTTTTGGTTAGGCGGAGTCCTGAAAATGGAGTCGGCACTCGGTCAACCGTGCCTCCCTGAAAAGGGAGTGCGAGAAAGAGGTCATAAGTTTGGTGTTTTGGTTAGGCGGAGCCCTGAAAATGGAGTCGGCACTCGGTCAACCGTGCCTCCCTCAAAAGGGAGTGCGAGAAACTAGTCATAAGGTTGGTGTTTTGGTTAGGCCGGAGTCCTGAAAATGGAGTCGGCACTCGGTCAACCGTGCCTCCCTGAAAAGGGAGTGTGAGAAAGAAGTCATAAGGTTGGTATTTTGGTTAGGGCGGAGTCCTGAAAATGGTGTCGGCACTCGGTCAACCGTGCCTCCCTGAAAAGGGAGTGCGAGAAAGAGGTCATAAGTTTGGTGTTTTGGTTAGGCGGAGCCCTGAAAATGGAGTCGGCACTCGGTCAACCGTGCCTCCCTCAAAAGGGAGTGCGAGAAACTAGTCATAAGGTTGGTGTTTTGGTTAGGCCGGAGTCCTGAAAATGGTGTCGGCACTCGGTCAACCGTGCCTCCCTGAAAAGGGAGTGCGAAAAAGAAGTCATAAGGTTGGTTTTTTGGTTAGGCCGGAGTCCTGAAAATGGAGTTTGCACTCGGTCAACCGTGCATCCCTGAAAAGGGAGTTTGAGAAAGAAGTCATAAGGTTGGTGTTTTGGTTAGGCCGGAGTCCTGAAAATGGAGTCGGCACTCGCTCAACCGTGCCTCCCTGAAAAGGGAGTGTGAGAAAGAAGTCATAAGGTTGGTATTTTGGTTAGGCCGGAGTCCTGAAAATGGAGTCGGCACTCGCTCAACCGTGCCTCCCTGAAAAGGGAGTGTGAGAAAGAAGTCATAAGGTTGGTATTTTGGTTAGGCCGGAGTCCTGAAAATGGTGTCGGCACTCGGTCAACCGTGCCTCCCTGAAAAGGGAGTGCAAGAAAGAGGTCATAAGTTTGGTGTTTTGGTTAGGCGGAGCCCTGAAAATGGAGTCGGCACTCGGTCAACCGTTCCTCCATAAAAAGGGAGTGTGAGAAATAAGTAATAAGGTTGGTGTTTTGGTTAGGCCGGAGTCCTGAAAATGGAGTCGGCACTCGGTCAACCGTGCCTCCCTGAAAAGGGAGTGTGAGAAAGAAGTCATAAGGTTGGTATTTTGGTTAGGGCGGAGTCCTGAAAATGGTGTCGGCACTCGGTCAACCACGCCTCCCTGAAAAGGGAGTGCGAGAAAGAAGTCATAAGGTTGGTGTTTTGGTTAGGCCGGAGTCCTGAAAATGGAGTTTGCACTCGGTCAACCGTGCATCCCTAAAAAGGGAGTTTGAGAAAGAAGTCATAAGGTTGGTGTTTTGGTTAGGCCGGAGTCCTAACAATGGAGTCGGCACTCGACCAGCCGTGCCTCCCTGAAAAGAGAGTGCGAGAAAGAGGTCATAAGTTTGATGTTTTGGTTAGGCCGGAGTCCTAACAATGGAGTCGGCACTCGATCAGCCGTGCCTCCCTGAAAAGGGAGTGCGAGAAAGAAGTCATAAGGTTGGTGTTTTGGTTAGGCCGGAGTCCTGAAAATGGAGTCGGCACTCGGTCAACCGTGCCTCCCTGAAAAGGGAGTGTGAGAAAGAAGTCATAAGGTTGGTATTTTGGTTAGGGCGGAGTCCTGAAAATGGTGTCGGCACTCGGTCAACCACGCCTCCCTGAAAAGGGAGTGCGAGAAAGAAGTCATAAGGTTGGTGTTTTGGTTAGGCCGGAGTCCTGAAAATGGAGTCGGCACTCGGTCAACCGTGCCTCCCTGAAAAGGGAGTGTGAGAAAGAAGTCATAAGGTTGGTATTTTGGTTAGGGCGGAGTCCTGAAAATGGTGTCGGCACTCGGTCAACCGTGCCTCCCTGAAAAGGGAGTGCGAGAAAGAGGTCATAAGTTTGGTGTTTTGGTTAGGCGGAGCCCTGAAAATGGAGTCGGCACTCGGTCAACCGTGCCTCCCTGAAAAGGGAGTGTGAGAAAGAAGTCATAAGGTTGGTGTTTTGGTTAGGCCGGAGTCCTGAAAATGGAGTCGGCACTCGGTCAACCGTGCCTCCCTAAAAAGGGAGTGTGAGAAATAAGTAATAAGGTTGGTGTTTTGGTTAGGCCGGAGTCCTGAAAATGGAGTCGACACTCGCTCAACCGTGCATCCCTGAAAAGGGAGTTTGAGAAAGAAGTCATAAGGTTGGTGTTTTGGTTAGGCCGGAGTCCTAACAATGGAGTCGGCACTCGGTCAACCGTGCCTCCCTGAAAAGGGAGTGTGAGAAAGAAGTCATAAGGTTGATGTTTTGGTTAGGCCGGAGTCCTAACAATGGAGTCGGCACTCGGTCAACCGTGCCTCCCTGAAAAGGGAGTGTGAGAAAGAAGTCATAAGGTTGATGTTTTGGTTAGGCCGGAGTCCTAACAATGGAGTCGGCACTCGGTCAACCGTGCCTCCCTGAAAAGGGAGTGTGAGAAAGAAGTCATAAGGTTGATGTTTTGGTTAGGCCGGAGTCCTAACAATGGAGTCGGCACTCGGTCAACCGTGCCTCCCTGAAAAGGGAGTGTGAGAAAGAAGTCATAAGGTTGATGTTTTGGTTAGGCCGGAGTCCTAACAATGGAGTCGGCACTCGGTCAACCGTGCCTCCCTGAAAAGGGAGTGTGAGAAAGAAGTCATAAGGTTGATGTTTTGGTTAGGCCGGAGTCCTAACAATGGAGTCGGCACTCGGTCAACCGTGCCTCCCTGAAAAGGGAGTGTGAGAAAGAAGTCATAAGGTTGATGTTTTGGTTAGGCCGGAGTCCTAACAATGGAGTCGGCACTCGGTCAACCGTGCCTCCCTGAAAAGGGAGTGTGAGAAAGAAGTCATAAGGTTGATGTTTTGGTTAGGCCGGAGTCCTAACAATGGAGTCGGCACTCGGTCAACCGTGCCTCCCTGAAAAGGGAGTGTGAGAAAGAAGTCATAAGGTTGATGTTTTGGTTAGGCCGGAGTCCTAACAATGGAGTCGGCACTCGGTCAACCGTGCCTCCCTGAAAAGGGAGTGTGAGAAAGAAGTCATAAGGTTGATGTTTTGGTTAGGCCGGAGTCCTAACAATGGAGTCGGCACTCGGTCAACCGTGCCTCCCTGAAAAGGGAGTGTGAGAAAGAAGTCATAAGGTTGATGTTTTGGTTAGGCCGGAGTCCTAACAATGGAGTCGGCACTCGGTCAACCGTGCCTCCCTGAAAAGGGAGTGTGAGAAAGAAGTCATAAGGTTGATGTTTTGGTTAGGCCGGAGTCCTAACAATGGAGTCGGCACTCGGTCAACCGTGCCTCCCTGAAAAGGGAGTGTGAGAAAGAAGTCATAAGGTTGATGTTTTGGTTAGGCCGGAGTCCTAACAATGGAGTCGGCACTCGGTCAACCGTGCCTCCCTGAAAAGGGAGTGTGAGAAAGAAGTCATAAGGTTGATGTTTTGGTTAGGCCGGAGTCCTAACAATGGAGTCGGCACTCGGTCAACCGTGCCTCCCTGAAAAGGGAGTGTGAGAAAGAAGTCATAAGGTTGATGTTTTGGTTAGGCCGGAGTCCTAACAATGGAGTCGGCACTCGGTCAACCGTGCCTCCCTGAAAAGGGAGTGTGAGAAAGAAGTCATAAGGTTGATGTTTTGGTTAGGCCGGAGTCCTAACAATGGAGTCGGCACTCGGTCAACCGTGCCTCCCTGAAAAGGGAGTGTGAGAAAGAAGTCATAAGGTTGATGTTTTGGTTAGGCCGGAGTCCTAACAATGGAGTCGGCACTCGGTCAACCGTGCCTCCCTGAAAAGGGAGTGTGAGAAAGAAGTCATAAGGTTGATGTTTTGGTTAGGCCGGAGTCCTAACAATGGAGTCGGCACTCGGTCAACCGTGCCTCCCTGAAAAGGGAGTGTGAGAAAGAAGTCATAAGGTTGATGTTTTGGTTAGGCCGGAGTCCTAACAATGGAGTCGGCACTCGGTCAACCGTGCCTCCCTGAAAAGGGAGTGTGAGAAAGAAGTCATAAGGTTGATGTTTTGGTTAGGCCGGAGTCCTAACAATGGAGTCGGCACTCGGTCAACCGTGCCTCCCTGAAAAGGGAGTGTGAGAAAGAAGTCATAAGGTTGATGTTTTGGTTAGGCCGGAGTCCTAACAATGGAGTCGGCACTCGGTCAACCGTGCCTCCCTGAAAAGGGAGTGTGAGAAAGAAGTCATAAGGTTGATGTTTTGGTTAGGCCGGAGTCCTAACAATGGAGTCGGCACTCGGTCAACCGTGCCTCCCTGAAAAGGGAGTGTGAGAAAGAAGTCATAAGGTTGATGTTTTGGTTAGGCCGGAGTCCTAACAATGGAGTCGGCACTCGGTCAACCGTGCCTCCCTGAAAAGGGAGTGTGAGAAAGAAGTCATAAGGTTGATGTTTTGGTTAGGCCGGAGTCCTAACAATGGAGTCGGCACTCGGTCAACCGTGCCTCCCTGAAAAGGGAGTGTGAGAAAGAAGTCATAAGGTTGATGTTTTGGTTAGGCCGGAGTCCTAACAATGGAGTCGGCACTCGGTCAACCGTGCCTCCCTGAAAAGGGAGTGTGAGAAAGAAGTCATAAGGTTGATGTTTTGGTTAGGCCGGAGTCCTAACAATGGAGTCGGCACTCGATCAGCCGTGCCTCCCTGAAAAGAGAGTGCGAGAAAGAGGTCATAAGTTTGGTGTTTTGGTTAGGCGGTGTCCTGAAAATGGAGTCGGCACTCGGTCAACCGTGCCTCCCTCAAAAGGGAGTGCGAGAAACTAGTCATAAGGTTGGTGTTTTGGTTAGGCCGGAGTCCTGAAAATGGTGTCGGCACTCGGTCAACCACGCCTCCCTGAAAAGGGAGTGCGAGAAAGAAGTCATAAGGTTGGTGTTTTGGTTAGGCCGGAGTCCTGAAAATGGAGTCGACACTCGCTCAACCGTGCCTCCCTGAAAAGGGAGTTTGAGAAAGAAGTCATAAGGTTGATGTTTTGGTTAGGCCGGAGTCCTAACAATGGAGTCGGCACTCGATCAGCCGTGCCTCCCTGAAAAGAGAGTGCGAGAAAGAGGTCATAAGTTTGGTGTTTTGGTTAGGCGGAGTCCTGAAAATGGAGTCGGCACTCGGTCAACCACGCTTCCCTGAAAAGGGAGTGCGAGAAAGAAGTCATAAGGTTGGTGTTTTGGTTAGGCCGGAGTACTGAAAATGGTGTCGGCACTCGGTCAACCGTGCCTCCCTGAAAAGGGAGTGCGAGAAAGAAGTCATAAGGTTGGTGTTTTGGTTAGGCCGGAGTCCTAACAATGGAGTCGGCACTCGATCAGCCGTGCCTCCCTGAAAAGAGAGTGCGAGAAAGAGGTCATAATTTTGGTGTTTTGGTTAGGCGGAGTCCTGAAAATGGAGTCGGCACTAGGTCAACCGTGCCTCCCTAAAAAGGGACTGTGAGAAAGAAATCATAAGGTTGGTATTTTGGTTAGGCCGGAGTCCTGAAAATGGGGTCGGCACTCGGTCAACCACGCCTCCCTGAAAAGGGAGTGCTAGAAAGAAGACATAAGGTTGGTGTTTTGGTTAGGCGGAGTCCTGAAAATAGAGTCGGCACTCGGTCACCCGTGCCTCCCTAAAAAGGGACTGTGAGAAAGAAATCATAAGGTTGGTATTTTGGTTAGGCCGGAGTCCTGAAAATGGGGTCGGCACTCGGTCAACCACGCCTCCCTGAAAAGGGAGTGCGAGAAAGAGGTCATAAGTTTGGTGTTTTGGTTAGGCGGAGCCCTGAAAATGGAGTCGGCACTCGGTCAACCGTTCCTCCATAAAAACGGAGTGTGAGAAATAAGTAATAAGGTTGGTGTTTTGGTTAGGCCGGAGTCCTGAAAATGGAGTCGACACTCGCTCAACCGTGCATCCCTGAAAAGGGAGTGTGAGAAAGAAGTCATAAGGTTGGTATTTTGGTTAGGCCGGAGTCCTGAAAATGGAGTCGGCACTCGCTCAACCGTGCCTCCCTGAAAAGGGAGTGTGAGAAAGAAGTCATAAGGTTGGTATTTTGGTTAGGCCGGAGTCCTGAAAATGGAGTCGGCACTCGCTCAACCGTGCCTCCCTGAAAAGGGAGTGTGAGAAAGAAGTCATAAGGTTGGTATTTTGGTTAGGCCGGAGTCCTGAAAATGGAGTCGGCACTCGCTCAACCGTGCCTCCCTGAAAAGGGAGTGTGAGAAAGAAGTCATAAGGTTGGTATTTTGGTTAGGCCGGAGTCCTGAAAATGGAGTCGGCACTCGCTCAACCGTGCCTCCCTGAAAAGGGAGTGTGAGAAAGAAGTCATAAGGTTGGTATTTTGGTTAGGCCGGAGTCCTGAAAATGGAGTCGGCACTCGCTCAACCGTGCCTCCCTGAAAAGGGAGTGTGAGAAAGAAGTCATAAGGTTGGTATTTTGGTTAGGCCGGAGTCCTGAAAATGGAGTCGGCACTCGCTCAACCGTGCCTCCCTGAAAAGGGAGTGTGAGAAAGAAGTCATAAGGTTGGTATTTTGGTTAGGCCGGAGTCCTGAAAATGGAGTCGGCACTCGCTCAACCGTGCCTCCCTGAAAAGGGAGTGTGAGAAAGAAGTCATAAGGTTGGTATTTTGGTTAGGCCGGAGTCCTGAAAATGGAGTCGGCACTCGCTCAACCGTGCCTCCCTGAAAAGGGAGTGTGAGAAAGAAGTCATAAGGTTGGTATTTTGGTTAGGCCGGAGTCCTGAAAATGGAGTCGGCACTCGCTCAACCGTGCCTCCCTGAAAAGGGAGTGTGAGAAAGAAGTCATAAGGTTGGTATTTTGGTTAGGCCGGAGTCCTGAAAATGGAGTCGGCACTCGCTCAACCGTGCCTCCCTGAAAAGGGAGTGTGAGAAAGAAGTCATAAGGTTGGTATTTTGGTTAGGCCGGAGTCCTGAAAATGGAGTCGGCACTCGCTCAACCGTGCCTCCCTGAAAAGGGAGTGTGAGAAAGAAGTCATAAGGTTGGTATTTTGGTTAGGCCGGAGTCCTGAAAATGGTGTTGGCACTCGGTCAACCACGCCTCCCTGAAAAGGGAGTGCGAGAAAGAGGTCATAAGTTTGGTGTTTTGGTTAGGCGGAGCCCTGAAAATGGAGTCGGCACTCGGTCAACCGTTCCTCTATAAAAAGGGAGTGTGAGAAATAAGTAATAAGGTTGGTGTTTTGGTTAGGCCGGAGTCCTGAAAATGGAGTCGACACTCGCTCAACCGTGCATCCCT
>NC_044931.1:9513904-9515324 GCF_003576645.1 Ipomoea triloba | reverse complement strand
ATAGTACTTTCACTTGTACTACATCTTAGGATATACTTATATACCCTTGATGTCACTACCGGTCTATGAACCCAAGTTCACCGGATTATAGAATATGCAATATCATTGCTATTCTCACCAATAATTTTTCCATAATAATATATACCATATATATTATTAATCAATAATTATTGCCACTTTCACATACACCATGTATGCGTGTAATCCGTGTATTATGGATCACTTTGGCATCCAGTCCATAATTAATATGGCAGCCAACCATAATCCATTTTCCTTGCATGTGTGTATATTTGCATATACCACACGGCCACAACACATGCAACCACTTTCTCCATTATATATATACCTATCTATTACATTGAGTATACATATACAAACACATCATAGTGGTAAGAAGATTCCCTGCAACATCCACCATTACAACTCAATCTACACTTCCAAGATAGACAACATAATTGGTGGTGGGACCTACCACTTTGTTTTACAATGGAATTCATCATCATACCCATCTCTTAATTAATAAACTAATCTAAGGATGGAGAAAAACAAGAGAAGAAGAAGCAGAGAATAAGGAGGTTGCCTGGCAGTCATCAATAAAGGGCCGAGCATCATCATCAGTAGCAACTATCTTTGCAGTAAACCGTGACACAACGGCACTGATGATTTCTCACGACCTGCGATCGGCCGGATTTCGGAGATCCTCAACTGCTGCCGTGACTTGCAACCATCTTACTCGCCCAGCTTTCTTCATGATGATAATTGAATCCACTTCTTCGACTATCCTGGAGGCAAAACAAACAACAAAACTTCTTCCCAAACAATAGTCAAATAAATTAGGTTAGTTTCCACTATTTTATTTTACAGTCCAGGAAGTTCAGTCAATCCAAGTCCAGTCCAGTATAGTCATACTCCTTGTCACGGTAAATATGATATTATATACATCATATTAAATTTATTATCTTCTACTAGGGAAGATTTTCGAACAAGTATGAATAAATTCCATTCACTGTTATTTTCCATTTTATTTTCTTGCCAATCACTTGAAGTTCTTTCTCTAGAACTTCGTTGGTATTTCTACCAATCCACTTGGTACCGAGTACCAATACTACTTCGCATGAGCTTTGGATACCACCACTTGTATGTGAATCAACATTCACTGGGGTATTCGAATGCCCAAGCTCATTGCCATTCGGCCACTGTTATTATTATTATTCTCCATACTACTATTATCAATTGTCATATTAGAAGAATATAAAAACATGGTCAGTTTTTAAGATTGTTACAAACAATCTACAAAACACCAAATCCGGTTTTAAGTTGTTAGAAACAACTATCTAGTTGGTTTTAAGATTAAACGAAACAATCTTCAAAGCACCACATCAGTTTTAAGATTGAACGAAACAATCTTCAAAACTTTTTT
>NC_044931.1:9511286-9512904 GCF_003576645.1 Ipomoea triloba | reverse complement strand
TCGGTTCCAATTTTCCATCCTTGAGAACACGACACTCGGGGAACTTCTTCTCCGTTTTATCATTATCCACCCCTTTCACTAAAACCAAAACATCAAACTACAACCTCACTAATATACATAACTCTCAAGGAGATCAAAAGAGTCCCACTACAAGGCAATGAATGGCAAATCTTCTCCGTTCATATATCTTGTGTGGTTGATGTTTATCTTGATTTGCTTCTATTTACGACCAGGATAGTAGGTAAAGTTAGTGGATGTATAGGTTGCGAGATATCGGAACTATACGAGTCCTAATTGGCCACATCCACACCCTTGGTCCGGGATGCCGAGGCCCGGGAGAAGTGGTTGACCAAGTGTTTGTTAAAATGCCCCATCTGACTGAGGAACAAGGAGTCCAAAGTTTGATGCCACTCGGAGATGGTGTCGTGTGCTCCCTTGATAGAAATGTAGTTGCATTGCCTAGAAGACCCTGTAGTAGTATCAAACTTGAGACCTAGATAGGACATTCATTTCCTTTCTTTCGTTAATTGATTACTTTTGTTTTACTTTTGTCAAACTCTTCACCATGACTTCTTTTGCTTAGAGTGAATCTTGTAACTAATGTCTCTTAACATCAAAAATGTTACACGCTTGATTCGGTTCCAATTTTCCATCCTTGAGAACACGACAATCGGGGAACTTCTTCTCCGTTTTATCACTATCCACACCTCCCACTAAAATCAAAACATCAAAACTACAACCTCACTAATATACATAACTCTCAAGGAGATCAAAAGAGTCCCACTACAAGACAATGAATGGCAAATCTTCTCCGTTCATATATCTTGTGTGGTTGATGTTTATCTTTATTTGCTTCTATTTACGACCAGGATAGTAGGTTAAGTTCGTGGATGTATAGGTTGCGAGATATCGGAACTATACGAGTCCTAATTGGCCACATCCACACCCTTGGTCCGGGATGCCGAGGCCCGGGAGAAGTGGTTGACCAACTGTTTGTTAAAATGCCCCATCCGACTGAGGAACAAGGAGTCCAAAGTTTGATGCCACTCGGAGATGGTGTCGTGTGCTCCCTTGATAGAAATGTAGTTGCATTGCCTAGAAGACCCTGTAGTAGTATCAAACTTGAGACCTAGATAGGACATTCATTTCCTTTCTTTCGTTAATTGATTACTTTTGTTTTACTTTTGTCAAACTCTTCACCATGACTTCTTTTGCTTAGAGTGAATCTTGTAACTAATGTCTCTTAACATCAAAAATGTTACACGCTTGATTCGGTTCCAATTTTCCATCCTTGAGAACCCGACAATCGGGGAACTTCTTCTCCGTTTTATCACTATCCACACCTCCCACTAAAATCAAAACATCAAAACTACAACCTCACTAATATGCATAACTCTCAAGGAGATCAAAAGACTCCCACTACAAGGCAATGAATGGCAAATCTTCTCCGTTCATATATCTTGTGTGGTTGATGTTTATCTTGATTCGCTTCTATTTACGACCAAGATAGGTGTTAAAGGTAGGGGACGTATAGTTTGCGATATATCCGATCTATACGAGTCCTAATTGGCCATATCCACACCCTTGGTCCGGGATGCCGAGGCCCGGGAGAAGTGGT